>NW_028317892.1:200833-399166 GCF_062004578.1 Staurois parvus
TGGCTGTGAAGGGGTTAAAGTCTAGGAACAATCAAAGTGTTAACTTTGTGCCTAACAATGTGTAATGTGTGTTATATGTGCTGCTTTTACTTTACTGTATGACTGTTTATTCTCCCTGCTTTTTCAGGGAGAACATAAAAGCCAGATCGCTGTTCTTTTGTACACGGAGTTCTGTGTTTTGTAAACGCAGAACTGTGTGTGTGATTGGACACTGCTGATCGGCTTACTTAAGCCAAAATTATTGGCTGAAATCAGCAGCCAAAGTCAAACTGTGTCCAGTTATGCACGCACCCCAAACCTGGAAGAAATATCGCAACCTACAGGTAGATCACCCGGCCTGGAGCTGCCACCCACTCGCAGTGGGTGGGCGGCAATTAGTTAAAGAAACCTTACAAGTTGCATTGTTTTTATTAACATATATTCCTGTTTAACCCCCTTTTAACCCTTAATATATAAAAAGTATATAAGTAGTGCGCATAGCATAACCTGCACAACCCTGTCAGCCTCCTCAGTCCACAATATCCTTGTTTTAATCCAAAAGGTGACCACTATGGCTCCAGGGATTGGGGGTGATATGCTTGAATTTTTTCTCCCATTAGCGATTCTTTTTCTGCTATTTTCTTTTTCGTTTTTACCATCAATATTTATTTTCCTTTAGCATTCATTATAAAACACTGGAATTCATAGACTTGTAGGTTATACTAGCACTGTATTGGACACACAAAAAAAACAATGCTGGCTTGGTTTAACCCCTCCTACTCCCAGCATGCCAAGGTGTTTTTTTTTTAGTGTTTAGAAGGATGGACTTATTTTCCAGGTTCTGTTTTTCTTTTAGCTGGTCTCTTTGTAATATTGGGATCGGTATTTCCTCAGTATTTGCTTTGGAGGCTGAACCTGGAACCTGCTGGACTGGGGCTAGCCTGAAATGTGACTTTCAGACACTGGGCTCTTGTAGCATTTTCCAAACCTGTCTGTACTGTGTGTTTGCCATAAAATGATTTTGGGTTGAAAGCTGTGGCACAGCCCCAGGTATGACCATATCTCTGAAAACTAACTTTGTGAGAAGGCTGTATAGACCAAATGCCTGGAGCCCATTTCATTATTAGCACCATTCGTGCACCATTTGCAGTTGGTGTATCATAAAACAGCACTGTTGCCATCTACTGGGTAGAGTGCTGTGCACTCTATGGTTTCTTTTCACTCAGCGTTGAAATCTAATTCTAAACACTGCTGAAACCAGATTTTTTTTTTCTTCCTCCGCGGAATCTTCTAACACTTCGCTCCACACTTTTCGGTCCAGGAATTGCCCAACTCTTCACTTTTGCATAAGAGTTATGGAGCTGATGTTGGCCTCAGAGGCAGTCCTAGTCAACACAGTATCCTGTCATTATGGAAAAAGTTGGTACAGTCCTTAGACAGGCCAACACCAGAGTAGGGGATGCCAGATTTGAACATTTAGGTTAACCACAGAATAGACCGATTTGTCGCCAGGTACAGGAATCTTAAGTCAGCAGTGGATGCTCTTGTGGCTCTGTGGGATCAGCTACCAGCATGTCTCTCACAGAGGAAATGGGTACAAGGAGTCCATGCAGACTTCATGCAAATAGTGTCCTGGCCAGGATTCCATCTGATGACTCTAGGCAAGTGTGCTAACCAATGAGCCACTGTGCTGCACTAATCAGACTCTTCTACTCGTCTGGATCATCTGTCCTGGGGACCAGTTTACTATCCTGCTTCACGATCGTTGGCCTTAATAACATGTCCTGAGGGACAGAGGCATCACTGAATTGGTGATTTACACAATGCTAAAAGCTTGGAAGACAACTTCCAAAGAGGTCTACAATAACACATGGACTGATGTTGGACTCCGTTATGTATTTAGGGAAAGGGTGGGGAGACAACTGTAATTTTTTCTTTTACTTTAATGCATAGAATGCATTAAGGTAAAAAAAGATTTGCCTTTACAACCGGTATAAGGATCAAGTTCCACTCCTTTTCTGTCAATGTGCACTCTGCTAGGTCTAAGTTTGCTTCTTGGGCTTTTTTTGCGTTAAGCGGTTGCTTTTCAGATTTACAAAATTGCCACCTGGTCTTATGTACGCATGTTCTCCAAGTTTTATTGGTGGATATCAAGGCCTCTTCTGTTGCCAGTTTTGGGTATCAGGTCCTTCAAATAGTCCTTTGACCTGCAGGCAGTCCCCAGTTGTGTTGATTATTTTTGTTCGCCTGTTAGTATTTTGTTGCTATTTCCCACCCATCAATTTTCTCAATGAACACTAAAGAAAATGGGATTTTTGTACGTACCATGAAATCCATTTTGTGATGTTCATTGAGGGAACAGATCCCACCCTTGCCATTGCCTTGCTATTGGAACTGCTTTTCCACCAAACTATGGCATGCTGGCAGAAGGAGGGTTTTACCAAGCTTGCACTGTCTGTTTGCAAGTATCCAAATGCTTTCGCTGTTGCTTAACAAGAATATTCAAAATCATAGATACAATGTTTACTGTATATTTTAAAGTAAAATTCATTTTTTAACACCTCAAAACTGAAAAATATATTAGGAAATTCATCTGGCTATAGATTCCGTTGAAAATAAAATATTCTTTGCAAAACAATATTGGCAAGAAAGCCAGCCACCAAATCAACAGACCCATAGTGGAAATTTAAAAATTGCTCTCGTCCATAGGGGATATACAGGTACAAGGGCTGAACTGGCTAAAGGTGTATTTTTAGACTTTGAGAGATATCATTGTATGCAGCATGCTGGTAAATTGTAAACTACTTTCATTTATAATGTTTTTTGATTATCCCCGGTTATTTTCTTCTCCTCACATTAGATATGGGACCACCACACCATCACCAAGGGCACAGAATGCCACATCCTGGCATGAATGAACATCCGCCTTGGGGAGGTCCTCAACACCAAGATTTCGGCCCTCCACCACATGGGTTTAATGGTCAGCCACCTCATATGCGTAGACAAGGGCCTCCACACGTCAACCATGATGACCCCAGTCTTGTTCCGAATGTTCCTTACTTTGACCTCCCTGCAGGGCTTATGGCGCCATTGGTTAAAGTAGGTACTATTTGCTTGTGGTATGCTCACAGACGCAACTGTTGTTAAAAACATTTTGCAGATTCTATGTTAAAATGTGGATCAGATGGATTTAGAGGGAATTTGTCAGCAACCTAAACACATGGCTCATGACCTTCTGATGGCAGTTGTCATCTCCAAGTTCTGAACTGTATACTCATTCAGTGGTTTAATTCACATTGGTGTAGAATAGGCACAGCCTAACTGTCCCCCAAGCTGACATGCTGCCCTTCAGACAGATAATGGCTTATCTTGATAAAAGACATCTGAAACTTTTTTTTTGGCTTTGTCTTTTAAGAACCACTTGACTACTTCAGTCTTTTCAGTACCACTTGGCTACTTGAGTACCACAAGTGGGGCCCTGCTGGGGTCAGGGTTTTTGTGCATAACTGCCCTGTGTGTGTATACTCCAGGACCAGGTATGGATACCACAGACAGCGTGGTGAATATTTGTTTTTAAAAAGATGCTTTTGTTCCACTGGACAGTTTGGAAATACCGAGTTCTAATTTAATGCTGGGGGGTTAATGGATAGATCGTCATTCTTAGTAGTTCTTGTGGCACCTTCATGTCATGGAGGTGCATAACTAAGCAAAGTTTGAGGAAAAACAGCTGTAGTTAATCAGCTATATTGATAACCTGTCTCTCCAGTTAAATGAATTTAGATAACATTAACTTATTGTGTTTAGTGACTTCAGAAGAGGTTTCTTACTTAAACCTGTATCCTAGTCTTTTAAAAACTAGTTTGCCCCTCAGTACAGTACAGTTTTTGCATCCAACTACAGTATATGTAATATTAGATTGCTTAGGGGACCAAATGATAACCTGGAAAACTGAAATAATGCTGACTTGTGGGAACATTTTAAATTGCATTTGTTTCGTGTGTCTGTTTCCTTTGTTATGTGATAAAATTACTGTGTGCGTATTACTAATATCTTTGTTATATGCAGCTGGAAGATCATGAGTACAAACCTCTTGACCCCAAAGATATCCGCCTCCCTCCTCCAATGCCACCTAGTGAAAGACTTTTGGCTGCTGTTGAGGCGTTTTATAGCCCTCCATCACATGATAGACCCCGGAACAGGTCAGTTTTAGCTCTAAAGTTCAACTATGTACTCGAGATGACCTTTTAAAACTTAAAAGACCATCTATCTTTTAAGACCATGAAACATCCTTAACTAGGGTGTAACTTGTAACATTGCGCCAAGCAGTACTAATAAAATAACCATTTTACGTTATGCTAAAATATAGGATGTTTCATATGCTTCTTTATTTGCTAAGGCAGGTTAAGTGCAGCAACTTGCTGAGGTATCAGAATTCATCTTTTCTGCCATACCTTTAGTAAATTGAATTATTTCACAAGACATTAAACTTTACTGAACATTATTAAATCTACCTGTTGCATTCATTTTTGAAAAGGGTTTTTAAAAATCGTAATGAAGCGTAAGCCACAGGAAACTCAATTCAAGACCATGGTAGGAGTTAGAACATGTACCAAACTTGGTTTTGAGATTTCTTGCAATGCTTTTGGCATGAATGTGTTTGACTGGTATAAGGGATTGATTTTCTACCCACCGACAGTGATATTAAGCAGTGTAGAGCCAACAGGTTTCTGAGAGCCTGTGAGCTATGTGAAATAATAGAAGTGCATAAAGAAAAATCTTCACTGAGAGAAACGTGGAAGTTGCAAATACTAAGCACCTTCTGAAAACCATAGATGCCTGACACTGTAAGGATTTTTGAGTCAAGGCACAATCAGCAGTAAGTACATAAACACTTTTACAGTTTTCTTTGTAAGCAAAAAAAAAAAAAAGACCATTCAGATGCTAAGCTGAAGTTTAGTATATACAGAGCATTCATAAGGTATTCATTAGGTATGCACTGGTACAGAGTAGTTTCGTGAGTTTTTGTGAAAATACTCCAGATTCCTGAAAACCTATACTTTACGGACGATTTGTATCAGTATGAAATATATGGACGCAAATTGCACCGCAAAGAATAGCTTGCGATTTGAACAGGAATGTGGTGCAATCCTGTCCAAATTGCATGCGGTTTCCCCCCCGCTTGTCATACCCTGAGTTCACACAGGAGCGGTGTAGGAAACGTCCCTGCACCAATCCTATGCTGATAGAGGAGAGAAAGCCATAGGGATTTAAAATCCCCAGCTTTTACTAATATAAGTGCAGGGAAGACCGTTTGGGATAGATGGCTTTGGATTGGTCAGCACTATCATGAGGATCAAGGAAGAAAGGCCTTAGTAAGAGAAGTGAGCAAGAACCCAATGAGCCGACTGAGCTCCAGAGATCCCGTGTGAAGATGGGACAAAATTCCAGAAGGACAACCATCTCTGCAGCCCTCCACCGATTTGTCATTATGGGGTACTGAGTGTAGGTTAGAGAGAAAAAAAAATAATTTAAACAATTGTAATATCGGGCTGCAACATAACTAAATAGAAAAAAGTGAAGGGGGGTCTAAATACTATAGGAATGCACTGTATACATTTTTTGGGGGATACAGCATTAAACACATTAGGTATGTGCTTCTAAAAATCATCCCTGCAGTGTCTCCTTCACAGGTGTCTTTCTTCTAGCAGCTGCTACAGAGGGAAGTTGCACCACTCGGCTACCACTTTCTGCCCTCTCAGCCATGTACAGAACTCAATACTACACACATCTATCGCATTCTCTAAATGAGTGGAAGAGATCCCATTCAATGGTTCTTCCTCTTTTCACAGAATGAGATGCTGTGTGATTTCCATGTATGAACAAACCAAATTGATGGTGATAGGGAATACAGAAATTAAGCTACCAGTGCTGGGCCTGGTAGCCAAGAATGATCTATAAAATCATTGTCATTGCTTCACCCTGTATTAATGTTTATTGTGAGTGACTTTAAACAGTTTATAAACTTACACCTAAAAAAAATCCAATGCAATTGATCAGAAACAATTATAGTTCTTGTTTACACTCTGTTTGCATACTGTGGTTTTCAGTAACAAAGTGGGAGCCTTGGATAATATGCAAGGCTGTTTAGCTGTTCCTGTGGAAGTGGTTGTAAAAATTTAATTTTTTCTGCAATGTATCTCCTTGAGGTTGTTTCATTCAGCTTGACTGAATCCTTGTGTTTTTTCACATGTGCAGTGAAGGGTGGGAGCAGAATGGCCTTTATGAATTTTTCAGAGCAAAGATGAGGGCCCGTCGACGAAAAGGCCAGGACAAGAGAAGCAGGTGAGGATAGGTTCTTCCAGCTGGATATATACAGATATGCTGGTATATCACCAGCTTTTGGTGAGTGTGTATTTTGATGGGGTGTTAAAGCACTGGATATCACATTGGTGAAGGAAAATTTCATGACTTCATTTATTGAGGATCATATTTGATAATATATGGAGTTTTTTTAATAGACTTCATGAGGATTCATTAGATTTTTATGTATTGAATATTTTTGCACATTTATGGTGGTGGATTAATAATAATAATAATAATAATAATAATAATTTTTTATTTATTTACATTTATTTATACTTATTTTGATACAAGGGTTGCGCTATTATTTGTGGTACATTTATTTATCACAATTTGATTATAAGTTACAGTGGATATATAGTAGCAGCACCCATTCTAGTGTATTTTGCTATCATACTTCTAAGTACATAGGCACAATGATTTAATCTGATGGTGTTTTTGGAGTGATCTAATTTATACACAATTTAAGGGTTTATTCATAAGTTTTATTTATATATATATATATATATATATATATATATAAAATTCATAAGAATTACTCTGATGATTCTAAGCAAAGTAACCTATTCATTCTGGTTACATGGACAAAGCAGTCTGCAGTATCTGTTTTTCTATTGGATTATTGGTCACCTATCAAATTGTTAGAGTATCAGTTTATGATGCAATTATAAGAAATGTAAGGTTATTGATGACGGTTATGTCTACACATCCCTGTTAAAATGTCAGGTTTCTGTGATGTAAAAAAAATGAGACAAAGATAAATAATTTTAGAATTTTTTTCCACCTTTTAATGTGACCTATAAACTGTACAACTTAATTGAAAAACAAACTGAATCTTTGGGGGGGTGGGGTAAACATAACAAAACTTAAATAATGTGGTTCGATAAGTGTGCACACCCTCATAACTGGGGATGTAGCTGTGTTCAGAATTAAGCAATCACATTTAAAATCATGTTAAATAGGAGTTAGTACACACCTGCTATCATTTAAAGTGCCTCGGATTAACCCCAAATAAAGTTAAACTGTTCTAGTAGGTCTTTCCTGACATTTTCTTAGTCGCATCCTACAGCAAAAACCATGGTCCGCAGAGAGCTTTTAAAGCATCATAGGGTTCTCATTGTTAAAAGGTATCTGTCAGGAGAAGGGTACAAAAGAATTTCCAAGGCATTAGATATACTGTGGAACGCAGTGAAGACCGTTATCATCAAGTGGAGAAAATATGGCGCAACAGTGAGATTACCAAGAACTGGACGACCCTCCACAATTGATGAAAAGACGATAAGAAAACTGATCTGGGAGGCTGCCAAGAGGCCTACAGCAACATTAAAGGAGCTGCAGAATATCTGGCAAATATTGGCTGTGTGTTACATGTGACAACAATCTCCAGTATTCTTCATATGTCTGGGCTATTGGAGTGGCAAGACGTAAGCCTTTTCTTACGCAGAAAAACATCCAAGCCCGGCTAAGTATTGCAAAAACACATCTGAAGTCTCCCAAAAGCATGTGGGAAAATATATTGTGGTCTGATGAAACCAAGGTTGAACTTTTTGGTCATAATTCCAAAAGATATGTTTGGCGCTAAAACAACACTGCACATCACCAAAAGAACCCCATACCTACAGTGAAGCATGGTGGTGGCAGCATCATGCTTTGGGGCTGTTTTTCTTCAGCTGGAACTGGGGCCTTAGTCAAGGTAGAGGGAATTATAAACCGTTCCAAATACCAGTCAATATTGGCACAAAACCTTCAGGCTTCTGCTAGAAAGCTGAACATGAAGATGAAGTTCATCTTGCAGCATGACAACAACTCAAAGCATACATCCAAATCAACAAAGGAATGGCTTCACCAGAAGAAGATTAAACTTTTGGAATGACCCAGCCTGAGCCCAGACCTGAATCCGATCGAAAATCTGTGGGGTGATCTGAAGAGGGCTGAGTTGTACAGTTTTTATAGGTTACATTAAAGGTGGAAAAAGTTCTGAAATTAATTATCTTTGTCTAATTTTTTCACAGAAACCTGACATTTTAACAGGGGTGTGTAGACTTTTTATATCCACTGTAGATTACACGAACAGGCCTGTAATATGATGGAAGGCATTGGAAGATGTGGGTCCTTTTGGTTGGAATCACGCAGAGTTGGATTATTTTTGACACCGGAAAACAAAAAACTAGTGACCCACTCCCAGAATACCTCCACCTTTTCGCTACTAAAAATAGTTTAGCCTATTTTTTTCTAGGAATTATTAGTCGTGCCTTTCCTGCTTCCAGAAGCTGTTTTGTGAGCACCAAGGCTTTACCGATTATCCTGAGCTAAGTTGTCCCCACCATGCAGTCTCACATGTCCAATCCCAGACACATGGGGATCAGTTCCACTGCACAAAGTCCCTCCAGTTCACAATCACTAATAGTTCCAGGACAGCCTGCAATGCTTCTCTGAAGGCCTGGAACTTTGTCCTTGGAGTCCTTCTTTACCTCCATCAAGCATTGCCTACTCCTCAGTCCTATTCCAGTAGGATTTCACCACAGGCCACATTTCATGTGCCAAATTGCAACCTTGTATGCGGACTCTGACGAACCTTTAACTGATCTGCCTGTGACTTTAGTGGCTTGTTGGTATTCTGGTGCGGAGGCTCTATCTAATGAAAAATCTTAAAAATCATTGTTGGATGATGTTGTCGTTTTTGAAGAGTTGCAAGCAACCTCCAATACTTCATGCTTAGAAAGACAATTTTGGCTTAAAACCTACCCTGTTGCCAAATCCTTTTCGGTGTTTTCAGAGTGAACGAACATTTGTTAACCTTTGCGGTAACTTGGACCGACAGCATTTCAGATGCCTGCATATGGGAGTTGGTATCTAGGGTGTGCAAGTTAGAGTTTTTTCCTCCTCACTAATTCATGTCTTCCAGTTTGCTTGTGTTAGCAGATATCTCTGCAACTATAGTAGGTTTTTTGGATCAAGCAGGAATTGCCCCAATTCCCACAACAGGTTTTTCAGGGGTTTTATGCCAACCTTTACATTTCTCCCACACCCAACCAGGGCATCCACCCAAGCTTAGATCTCAAGACACTAAATTTCTTTATTTAGGCTAAGAAATTCTGCATGTAATCCACCAGGTCTGTCGTAGCCTCACTCAAATCAGGGAGAGTTTCACTCTTCTTTGATTCCCCAGCACTTTCAGAACTAAAGATCTGTATAAAGGAATCAGGACCTCCTTCCTCCTGCTGGTGACCCCTCTAGTGATGCATCCTAGAATTCTATTCGCTTTCCCCACTGCCTGGCCACACTGCTCATTTTGCATTCATCTGAAATAAGTACCCCCAAGTCCTTTTCCTCTGAAGGGCTGGCCAACAATGTACCCCCAATATTGTACTCTCTCAAGGGATTCTTTTTCCCTAGGTGCATTATTTTACATTTATATACATTGAACTGCAATTTCCACTTATTTTACCAATCTTCCAGCAATGCCAAATCATGTTCCATGTTACAAATACCTCCAGGGATATCCACCTTATTGCACACCTTTGTGTCATCAGCAAAAAGACATACCTTACCCAACAAACCTTTAGTTATATCACTTACATATAGATTAAGTAGAACAGGACCTAGTACAGAGCCTTGTGGTACACCACTAGTGACTGGTCTCCATTTACAACCACACTCTGGTATCTATCCTTTTAGCCAGCTACATATTTATTATTATTGTTATGATTTATTGATTATCCACTAAACCACTCAAGGGCTAAGTCCTAGCTGGTACAATTTTTGTATTGGGTCATTATGTGGAACTGTATCAAATGCCTTGCTGAAATCAAGATATCCTATGTCCACAGCACCTCCCTGGTCCTAAACATTGGTAATATAGTAAAAAAAATCCAGTCAGATTAGTCTGACATGATCTGCCCTCAGTAATGCCATGCTGCTTTGGATCCAGCAAGTTGTGTGTTTTTAAGTGATCAATGCTCCTTCTTTTCAGGAGTGATTCCATTAACTAGACTACAACCAATGTTAGACTCACTGGCCTGTAATTGCCAGCTTCTACCTTGCTGCCCTTCTTGTGGATAGGTACAATATTAGCTGTCCGCCAGTCATGGGGAACGTCTCCTGTTAGAGATTGAATAAAAAAATCAGTTAATGGTCCAACAACTGTACCTTGAAGTTCTGTTAGAACTCTGGGATGAATACCATCATGACCTATTTCTTTATTAATCTTTAACCGAGCCAGTTCCTCTGCTACCTCTGTCTCCGGAAATCCTAAAAATGATCCATCATTACTAGAATGACTTCCCAACCTATTATTGTTAGTATAATTTTTTTCTGAGAAGTTTGAACAGAAGTATTTAAGTGGTTTGTTACATCCAGTTCTCCCTCAACACCAGTGTTGTGCCCAGTTTTCATTTTAGTGATCCCATTGTATTTTTTTCTTTCTATCACTAATGTACCTAAAAAAGGTTTTATCTCCTTTAAAAGATTTAGCAATTTCCTCCTATTTCTGTGCTTTGGCAGTGCTGATAATGTGTTTGGCCTCCTTTTTGTCTATTATCTGTCAGCGTCACCTCCTGTTTCCTTGAATCTCCTATATGCTGATTTTTTTTTTCCTTTACTGTCCTACTTATCTCTTTAGTGAACCATATTGGTATTTTTCTTCCGTTTTATTCTTACTAACTTGGCTGACATATAATCTAGTTGCCTCCAGGATGGTAGACTTTAACAGTGACCACTGATTGCTTATTCCTGTCTTTTTACTCCAATCTTTCAATTCCTTTTTTAGAAATTCATCCCTTTCAGCAAAATTTGTCTTTTTGAAATCCAAAACTTTTTTTTTTTTTCTGTATATGATTTTTCAGTTCTTATTTTAATATCAAACCAAAGACATTGGTGATCACTAAAACCCAAATTTTCTCAGCATTACTTCAACATTAAACAGTCGATCCCCATTTATCAGTACCAGGTCTAGAATATGATCACTTAGGATTGGACTTTTTACTGTTTTAGAGAAGCCCATTCAGTGTTCCATTACATCCCTGTTCCTGCTTGTAATAGCAGTTTGAGAATTCTAGTTAATGTCAGGCATGTTGAAGTCACTTATAAGCAAAACCTCTCCCTCTATTGCCATTTGTGTTATCTTGTCAATCAACAATTATCATTATCTTCAGTCTGACCAGGGGGTCTGTATATTACACCAATTCTAAGGGAAGATCCATCTCTAGTTGGAAGGTAGACCCAGAGGGTTTCGACTATTTCATTTATTTTTTTAATTAATGTTAGTCTTATGCTATTTTTTAACATGTATAGCAACTCCACCTCCCCTCTTCCCTTCTCTCTTTCCTAGTGTATACCCTGGTATAGTTATTACCCAGTCATTTGAATCCTTGAACCACATCTCTGTAATTGCAACAAGGTCCAAGTTGTCCCTTGACATAAGAGCTGTTGGCTCACACAGCTGGTTGCCTAAACTACAAGCATTAGTGCACATGACATGACAAACACCGCTATCTACTGCTTTATTTATACCACCAGAAACTTTAAATGAAGTGAACACCCCATCATTCCAGTCCTTAGCAACACAAATCCTTCAAATTTGTTTCAATCTGCTGGGGACAGAAATGATCCTCAACAATTAAATTTCTGCCCCCATTTCTCAGTTTAAATGCATGTCCAAAAAAAATCCTAAATTCCATACTAAGAAGCTCAGCGCCCTTGTGTGAGGGATGCAGACCATCTCTTTTGTACAGCTCAATGTCAGACCACCTGATAGCATAATGACTAGCATAACCAAAACCGTCAGCTTTGCACCAATCCTTTAATCAAACATTGACCTCTGCTATACAAAGTACTTTCTTTTGTTGTCCATTATGAACAGCTAAGACCTCCAAAAATGTAATTGTACACCCTAACTGTTGAAGATCCTGTCCCAATACTGAAAATCCTTCTGTACAGAACACACATCATTCTGGGACAAATCATTTGTACTCAGGTGCACGACAACATCAACATTGCACTCTTCACTAGCTTTTTTGACAATTTTTAAAATACTCCTAACAGTAGCACCAGGTAAACATCTAACTTCCTTTGACACTTCCACATGATTTCCTAAAGAAACGCCTCTTACAACTGCATCACCAACAAGAAGATGGCTTCTGCTTTTAGGATCCTTTTCCACAAAACTTGTCTGGAATAGAATCTCAGATAAAACAGTTTCTTTTGGCAAAGCAATATTTTTCTCAGGGTCCTGCTTCCTATGCTCACAATCAGCTAAGTTTGCAACATTTGTATCTGCTTCTAGCTCAGAAAGAACACTATAGTTGTACGCAGTGTCACACCAAATGCTACATGTTTATGGTCTACAGGTCTCACTCTTCCTGACCCAACAGTTGTCCACACTGCCCTTCTCCTGCGCAGTCCTTGAGTAAGAGGTAGCTTTTTGCAGGGCAGCTCAACAGAACAAGTTTGCTTAGGCAGCCTCCTGATCTCAGACTACAGGGCACTAACCAATGAATTTAGACAAGCAATGTCATCATGTAGGCTCCTCATCAGACCCCAGCAGTATAAGTTCTGAGCGATATGATTGCCCTACGATGCTGTACATCCTGACTGCAAGTTGATCTTATCAGGATTGAGTCGGACAAACGCCACAGCAGTGGCATAGATCAACCTTTGGGGAGGAACCAGAAGTCTTGTCGCAGCAAGAGCAGTAGAAAGGATTCTGTCCTGAGCAGAGCTTCACATTTCAGCCCTGTCTACTGTTTTACATATCATGACAGAAGCAGTCTGATCTACAGTCAGGTCCATAAATATTGGGACATCAACACAATTCTAACAATTATGGCTCTATACACCACCTCAATGGATTTGAAATGAAACGAACAAGACGTGCTTTAACTGCAGACTGTCAGCTTTAATTTGAGGGTATTTACATCCAAATCAGGTGAACGATGTAGGAATTACTACAGTTTGCATATGTGCCTCCTACTTGTTAAGGGACCAAAAGTAAAGAATAATAATCATAAATCAAACTTTCATTTTTAATACTTGGTTGCAAATCCTTTGCAGTCAATTACAGCCTGAAGTCTGGAACGCATAGACATCACCAGACGCTGGGTTTCATTCCTGGTGATGCTCTGATAGGCCTCTACTGCAACTGTCTTCAGTTCCTGCTTGTTCTTGAGGCATTTTCCCTTCAGTTTTGTCTTCAGCAAGTGAAATGCATGCTCAATCGGATTCAGGTCAGGTGATTGACTTGGCCATTGCATAACATTCCACTTCTTTCCCTTAAAAAACTCTTTGGTTGCTTTTGCAGTATGCTTTGGGTCATTGTCCATCTGCACTGTGAAGCGGCGTCCAATGAGTTGTGAAGCATTTGGCTGAA
Organism: Staurois parvus; assembly: GCF_062004578.1. NCBI lineage: Eukaryota > Metazoa > Chordata > Amphibia > Anura > Ranidae > Staurois > Staurois parvus. The sequence continues at coordinate 214,539 of NW_028317892.1, forward strand.
TATGAGCAGATAATATTGCCCGAAACACATCAGAATTCATCCTGCTGCTTTTGTCAGCAGTCACATCATCAATAAATACAAGAGAACCAGTTCCATTGGCAGCCATACATGCCCACGCCATGACACTACCACCACCATGCTTCACTGATGAGGTGGTATGCTTAGGATCATGAGCAGTTCCTTTCCTTCTCCATACTCTTCTCTTCCCATCACTCTGGTACAAGTTGATCTTGGTCTCATCTGTCCATAGGATGTTGTTCCAGAACTGTGAAGGCTTATTTAGATGTCGTTTGGCAAACTCTAATCTGGCCTTCCTGTTTTTGTGGCTCACCAATGGTTTACATCTTGTGGTGAACCCTCTGTATTCACTCTGGTGAAGTCTTCTCTTGATTGTTGACTTTGACACACATACACCTACCTCCTGGAGAGTGTTCTTGATCTGGCCAACTGTCGTGAAGGGTGTTTTCTTCACCAGGGAAAGAATTCTTCGGTCATCCACCACAGTTGTTTTCCGTGGTCTTCCGGGTCTTTTGGTGTTGCTGAACTTACCGGTGCGTTCCTTCTTTTTACAAATGTTCCAAACAGTTGTTTTGGCCACGCCTACTGTTTTTGCTATCTCTCTGATGGGTTTGTTTTGTTTTTTCAGCCTAATGATGGCTTGCTTCACTGATAGTGACAGCTCTTTGGATCTTATCTTGAGAGTTGACAGCAACAGATTCCAAATGCAAATAGCACACTTGAAATGAACTCTGGACCTTTTATCTGCTCATTGTAATTGGGATAATGAGGGAATAACACACACCTGGCCATGGAACAGCTGAGAAGCCAATTGTCCCATTACTTTCGGTCCCTTAACAAGTGGGAGGCACATATGCAAACTGTTGTAATTCCTTCATCGTTCACCTGATTTGGATGTAAATACCCTCAAATTAAAGCTGACAGTCTGCAGTTAAAGCACATCTTGTTCGTTTCATTTCAAATCCATTGTGGTGGTGTATAGAGCCAAAAATGTTAGAATTGTGTCGACGTCCCAATATTTATGGACCTGACTGTATATGCCTTTCCCCAACCCCCCCGAAACTCCTTCTGTGGCTGCTCCAAAGGATTGAGATGGAGGGTTTTCCGGTGATCTTCATAGTTCTGAGCTGGCCCTGGTACATGTATTACATCAGCCTGATCAGACTCCTGGCAGATGCTCCATGGACCTTCCAAATCAACAGTATCTTCTGTCACAAAGACTGGTTTACCATCCTGCTTTATGGTCATTGGCTTTAATGCCTTGGCTGTAGAAGCCCAGGTATTGATGAGTAGGGAACAGTCACCAAAGATCCATTATCTCCTGCGCTCACAGACTCAGATCAAACGGGCATTAGTAACAAACAGCGTGTTCATCTGCTGGTGATCAGAGGTTGTGCTGCTCTATCATGAATCTGGGGAAACTTGATAAAACTGTAGAAGAGGATGAAACAGCGCACAAACCTTGCGCATTACCTCAATAAATAGTGACCAATTTTATTTTATTTAGGAAATATACTCACAAAAGTGGCGGTAAAACAATACTCATTTTTATATATATTTTTTCTGTGTGTGTTTTTTGACATTATTATTATACGTATTGCCATTTTTATGAGTATTTTTATGTGTATTGTTATGCTCATCTACAGTATCACCACCTGTTATACCATTTTGAATATTCATAATTCCTGTAATATTTTGAGGGGAACTTGTATTTGTTTTTTTGATCAGCTCTGATGAAGAAGGGAGCACCCTTTCGAAACGCATTAGCTTTTATCCCCCCCCCTTTGGATTTACCTCTAACCCTGTGTGGATTTTGGTTAACTTATGCCTGTTTTACCATCACTTTTGTGAGTATATTTCCTAAATAAAATAAAATTAGTCACTATTTATTGAGGTAATGCGCAAGGTTTGTGCCCTCTTTCTTTCATCCTCTTCTACTATTGATGAGTAGGGGCCTTTTCAAGTCAGTGATACCTTTATGATGCTAAAACTGAGAGGTTTACTTTCTGTAAGGTTTACCATTGTACTTGGAAGACGTACTTCATTTTGTGTGAGGAAAGATATTTTTCATCCAAAAAAATATGTTGGGCAAATTAGGCCAGGATCAGCATTTGGCCCTGAATACCAACAAGGGTCAAATATTGGTGCTTGTGGTCATGTTCCATACACTGCTAGCCCCCCATTCTTTAATACCTTTGTATAGAGTACCTTTCGTGTGTTACCCTGGACGCTCAGCTATCACTCCAAGGGATTTTATTCTGGTTCTCTCAGCACTTCAAAAATAGCCCTTTGAACTTTCCAGGAATTTTCCCCATTCCAGACTTGCTTACAAGGTTGTGTTCAGTGTATATTTTTTTCCTAGTGGTGTGTCAGCCTTTCACCTCAACCAGGACATAGTACTTCCGTCCCTCTGTCCGGCCCCAGTACATCAGAAGGAAATTTCCCTTCATTATCTGAATTTACACAGATCAGCCAAAAAATTATGACCACTTGTAAAGTGAATAACCATTTATATCTTCTTACAGTGGCACCTGATAATGGGTAGGATATATTAGGCAGCAGTTGAACATGTCCCTGTAGTTGATGTGCTGAAAGCCACAAAAAAGGGCAAGCATAAGGATTTGAGGGACTTTGACAAGGGCCTAGTTGTAATGGCTAGACTGCTTGTCAGAACAACTCCAAAACTGTGGGTCTTGTGGGATGTTCCCAGACTGCAGAGGTAAGGACCTACCACAAGTGGTCCAGGGAAGGAAAACTGATGACTTGGTTATGGGCAGTCAAGACTCATCGATGCACGTGGCTAGTGAAGGCCAGCCCGGGTAGTCTGATCCAGTAGAATATCTTTTTCAGCTCAAATTGCTGAAAAGTTAATACTGGTTCTGATAGGTGTCAGAACACAAATGTAGTTGCAGACTGGTCAGGGTGCCCATGCTGACCCTGGTGCACAGCCAAAAGCACCTAGGGTGTGTGCATGAGAAATGACAAACGGCACAATGAAAGAAGGTGTTGGCAGCCATGGGTAGATAATTGTTTGCCACAGAACTTTGATCAGTTCTTGCTGGAACCTTGACCCAGACTCATTAATATGCCCAGTGGCTTCTTTAGTCAACAGCTGGCCCATTGTGGCTACCACTGGATCCCCTTTTCCCCGTATCTCCCCTTCTCTTCTCTTTGTTTTTATCCCTATTGCCTACTATCTTGCCTTGTGTAAGTTGGATAAATTGTTTTGCATTTTTAGTACTGTGGCTCATTTAAGTGAAGTTACCCCCTGCAAGTTGGGGTTCTCAACACAGGATGTGTGTGGTTGTATTTTGCATTCAGCTCTGCTCTCTTTGGCACTTTAGTGCTGTTTTTGTTTGTTAATTTTTATTCATATTCATTATTTATAATGTTTTTGTATAGCTCTACCAGTTGAATGGCAAACTAATACTGTTATGTTCAGTTCCTTATACTCAAAATATTGAACAAGAAAGAAGGTGTCCTGGTCTGATGGCTTCAAGAATGGTTTTAGGATTGAGTCTGAGGTGTTGACTTGACCTCCAAATTCTCCAGCTCTCAATCCAGTGGAGCATGGAATATGCTGGAATAACATGTTTGATTCATGGAGGCCCCACCGTGCAACTTACAGGACTTAAAGGATCTGTTGCTAACGACTTGGTGCCAGATACCACAGCATGCCTCCAGAGGACTAGTGGAGTCTATGCCTTAGGTTATGGTGGGTGGTCATAATGTTATGGCTGATTGGTGTAGATCAAGCAGTGTGCAGTCACTGCTTTCTATTAGACTCTCCCTCTCCTTGTCTTTCCTGATGGTCCCCACAAAGGAGAACCAGCTTCTCATTCAGAATTTCTCCTTGGCTCAGGCAGATCATCATGTAAGTTTATTGTCTTATGGCAGCCAAATTAGGATGGCACCAACTTTATATTTTATTAAATTTCCTTATTCACATAGCATAGCTTTACAAAAAAAAAAAATCTTAATTTCACTTTCCCTTTTTTTAGATGCTCTATTGTGGACCGGCAAGGCAAAATCTCTGTTGGGAGTTGACTGGACAGCTGTGTTTCCTATAATTAATCCTGTCTGTATTGTGAAGGCAGCTATTCACTGTCATTAGTGTCTAGATGTGAACACTGCCTGTCCTAAGGGTTCACTTTTGTGAAAGCACCCTGCCTGCGATTACATGCGGGGTTCCCGCGATTAGCTGCGAGTAGGCAGCCCCTTTGAAAGCAGAGTTTGCACCTAATCATGCCAACTCGCAGGTAGTCTCTCAAGCAGTGATCACGTGTGACCTGATTACTTGCATGTGATTGCTGCATGAGTGATTACATACAAGTGGGCATGATAAGCTGCAAGAGCCGGCAGCCTCCGATTGTTTTTAATGGGGCTGCCTACACGCAGCTAACCGCGGGAAACCCCTGATGTAATCACAGTCAGGGTGTGTTCCCAAGTGTGAATGCACCCTTAAGGCAGTCCATAGATGTTTCAATTTTCTTTCCTTTCACCACAAGTGGAACAGGAACTGACTGTGTTGATGGGGGAATGCCTCCCGTAATGCTATTGTATTCTGCGGGCGGGGGGTATGGGGTGCCTTCCCACCCGGCAGAACACAATGATTACTTATAGCGGATTTAACTGCTGGCAGTAATCACATGTAAAAATCCGACAGGCTGATTGTACCCAAATCAATCGGTGGATCGACTTGGGTACAATTAGTCTGCCCATACATGGATCAAACCATGGCTCAAAATTTGGTTCCATGTATGGCCGGCTTAAGGGTTAGTGGCTGGGCTTTTTCCATTGTCTCTTAATGAGAATATGTTTGGTACTGACTCACTGTTCTAAAAACCTTAAAGTCAGGCAATGACACTTTGTCCTGAGAAACATCTAAAAGGGTAGGAAATGTTTTTTAAAAACATTTTTTTCTAGGAATTCTGTGTGAACAGGAACATATAGCAAGTATAGTGGGGTTTTCTCAAATGTGAGTGCAAGTGGAAATATTCTTTAAGGCTCGGGTTCCACCCTTTTCCTAATAAAACGCCTGTTACAAATGCGCTGTTTCCCCAATCGATTTTAAGTGATGACCTTACATTAAAGTGTGAATAGAAGTCACAATGTTACAAAACTAAATATAATTAACAACCCCTTTTCCAGTCAAGGCACGCGCTACTAGATCTGTGAGTGCTTCTTAGACTTTTTGGCATCAGGCAACTGCTTCCCAAACTTGAAAGGCTTTCACCTGAGCTTCTGTTCACATGTCCTCAAAGTTTTCCATTTGGATGATGCCAGGTTTGGATGTAAGGCTCATCTCTTTGAGCTTGCGGGCAAGCTCAAGTTTTATGTTTTTTGTTGTTTGTTTGTTTTTTTGTGGGCTGCTTAGTGTTCTGTTGCCATTGGCCACCCCTCAGTTGGACTGCTTTTTGATTTCCCTATAGTCTCTTGAGTCCTGTTCTCCTCCGTAAATGAGAAAGAATATTATATTTTGAGCTTACCTAAGATCTTCTTTTCTTGGAATCCATTGAGGGACAGATAAATCCCCCCCCCCCCCCTCGTGTTATGGTCTTGCTCTTGGTACTGCTTTTCTACAAACTGAGGTATTCTGGGAGTGGAAGGGGTTATACCAGGCTTGTTACTGTTATGGGGTTTTTGTTTTCCCCAAATCCTGCTAAAGGCAGCGATATAACCTAATAATCTTTGAATCCTGTGTCCCTCAACTGTAAGAAAAAGGTTTATTATTATGTACAGAAATCAAGATTTTTTTGCTTTATCATCAGATATATACTAGATAGTAACACTTTTTTTTTTAGCAAGTTATGTATATTCAGTACCTTTTACCTGTACAGCGTAAAAAGAAAAGTATGAAAGTGCTGCACTGCCACACAGTAGGAGCTTGATTCAGACTTTATTATTGATGCAGTTTTCTGTTAGTCATATGGCTATGTGTAATTAGTATTCCAGACTTGTTCTGATAATGGAAACTTTTATATTTTAGATTGTGTTGAAGCTAGATTTCATTTTTATTCTAGCGTTTGATTGATGTTATAAAATTTTATTGTTTTCAGCCGTACGTCGAGGTCTAAAAGCCGCTCAAAAAGTCGGGGCCGGTCTTCTTCACGCTCACACTCAAGATCTTCTAAGTCTTCTCGCTCCTATTCTGAATCTCGGTCACGATCTCATTCTCGATCCAGATCATATTCTCACTCCAGGTCTAGGTGAAGTAAACGTAATTTCCTATGCCTGTAATTTTTCTACAGTTTTACTGTTTATTTGTGCCACATGTACCTTGCTGACTGCGTACACATTTTAGGCTATTTAGATGGGTTTTTAGAACTGACAGTTGACAAAATCAACCAATATATGCCACATTTCAAAAGTAGAGGTGCGTCTCAATAAATTAGAAAACCATCAAAAAGTTAATTTTATTCAGTAATTAAATTAAAAAAGTGAAATTCATAATATATAGATTCGTTACACACAGAGTGATACATTTCAAGCATTTTTTATTTTTAATTTTGATGGTTATGACTTACAGCTACTGAAAACGCAAAATTCAGTATCTCAGAAAATTAGAATACTGTGAAAAAGTTCAATATTGTAGACTCATTGTGCAACACTCTAATCAGCTAATTAACTCAATACATCTGTAAAGGTTTCCTGAGCCTTTAAATGGTCTCTCAGTGTGTTACACAATCATGGGGAAAACTGTTGACTTGACAGTTGTCCAGAAGACAGTCATTGACACCCTCCACAAGGAAGGTAAGTCACAAAAGGTCATTGCTAAAGAAGCTGGCTGTTCACAAGAGTGCTGTATCCAAGCATATTAATGGAAAGTTGAGTGGAATGAAAAAGCATGGTAGAAAAAGGTGCAAAAGCAACGGGATAACTGAAGCCTTGAGTGGATTGTTAAGCAAAGGCCATCGAGAATTTGGGGGGAAATTCACAAGGAGTGGTCTACAGATGGTGTCAGTGCTTCAGGAGCCACCACACACAGACTTATCCAGGACATGGGCTGCAAGTGTTGCATTTCTTGTGTCAAGCCACTCCTAAACCAGAGACAAACGTCAGAAACATCTTACCTGGGCTAAGGAGAAAAAGGACTGCACTGTTGCTCAGTGGTCCTAAGTCCTCTTTTCGGATGAAAGTAAATTTTGCATTTGATTAGGAAATCAAGGTCCCAGAGTCTGGAGGAAGAGTGGAGAGGCACAGAATCCAAGTTGCATGAGGTCCAGTGTGAAGGTTCCACAGCCAGTGATGATTTGGGGAGCCATGTCATCTGCTGAGGTTGATCCTTTGTGTTTTTATGAAGTCCGAAGTCAGCACAGCCTTCTACCCGGAAATTCTAGAGCACTTCATTATTCCCTCTGCTGACCAGCTTTATGGAGATGCTGAATTTATTTTCAAGCAAGACTTGGCACCTGCCCACAATGCTAAAAGTACCAATACCTGGTTTAGTGATCTGAAGTTGCTATCAAAGCAACCTGGGCTTCCATAACACCTCAGAAGGGCTGATTGCCTCAATGCCACGCCGCATTGATGCAGTAATTCATGCAAATGGAGCCCAAACCAAGTATTGAGTGCATACTATACTGTACATGGACATACTTTTCTGTAGGCCAAGATTTCTATATTCAGAATCCTTTTACTTTTTTGGTCTTATGTAATATTCTAATTTTCTAAGTTACTGAATTTTGGGTTTTCAATAGCTGTAAGCCATAATCATCAAAATTAAAAAACAAATGCTTGAAATATATCACTCTGTGCGTAATGTGTGTGTATATATATATGTGTGTGTGTGTATATATGTATGTATATATATATATATATATATATAGTTTCACTTCTTGAATTGAATTACTGAAATACATTGTTTTTTTTGATGATATTCTAATTTATTTAGATGCACCTGTATCTTATGAAAAAGGCACTCATAAAAAAAATTGCGAATATTGAGTGGTAACTATAGGTCTGACTCAGTATGGGGTTATTCTGTACAGCTGCTGACATGAGACAGGCTTTTCTACTCCAGCTGTGGCTGCTGTAAAAAATAAATAAATAAAACTGTACAGACATTGAAGACCTTTCATTTTGATTTGCCTGGAATGTACTTAGCTGACTTAAACTGAAGGTTCAGTTGAGCTTGAGCAATTTGAAAACCCAGACTCTGAAATGTTTTCGTGGCTATGCAGTATTCTGCATGGTTGGTAGATAATTCATCTGCATACATTTAGCATTTTAAATAATGCTTAGCCCATGCAAAGCAAGAATGAGTTTGCGGAATGCAGTTGTTTGTAAACTAAGTTTATTGTTTGAAAGAATAATGCCTGTTAGGTTCTTTAGCTATATTATTGTGAACCCTTCTTGTTCCCTTCTTTACTCCTCAGTCCTTAATTGATAACTAGTTCTTTGTTGCTGGTGTGTATATTCTCTTTACCTTTTGTGTTGTTTGCTCTGTGATTATCATCTTAAACCAGCTGAAGAAAGGCTAATAACTTTTCTAATATGGCTCTGCTTTTTTTAGGAGTAGAAGCAGGTCTCGGTCATCACAAAGTCGATCAAGGTCAAGATCAAGATCGAGATCAAAATCTTTCTCACCTGGAAGACGGCGCAGATCTAGATCTCGCAGTGCTACTCCTCCGTAAGTGAATAGTAAACCAAATGGTTTGGCAGTTTAAATTCTTTCTTCTTTTTAGTAAGACTAACCCAATTGGACTCTACATTTTCATCATTCCAATTACTGTGTGCCAGCTATAAAGGCACATTTATGTTTAGCCTTTTATGGTCATGAATGTCATTGGAAATTGCCCACTAGCAACCAGTCATCTACCATGTATCAGCTTACTTGTAGCCCCTACAAAATAATGAACACAGCAACGTTTGGATCTATTGCAAAAACTGTAATCTTGTTTTATAAAGAAACCTCTATGTCCAATATAAATGTATCATTTCTGTCGGTGTGATTCACAGATCCAAGTAAAGGGTGGTCTTTTATCTACAGCTGGCCTGCATTTCTAATCACCGCAGCATGCACTATTTAGGGCTTTAACATATTCTGTTCACTTAAAACTTATCTCCAGGTTTCCTGTCACTTTGAACCAGCTTGGTCCAAAAAAACTTTTTAAACACACTATTTCCTTCACTAAGTACTGCATTGGCTCTAAGCGCTGTATGAACTTTATGTAATTTTAGTTCAAGCAGTATACCGTGCTGGGTTCTGCCTGTTAGGCAGAACCTTCCTGTCTCACACTCGGAACAATGCAGAGTCGGCCTGAGTGGCTCACAGCCATTCATAGGTAGCTGTGTCTTCTGTGAATGAATACAAAGCTTCCCCTGATTGGCAGAGTCGTAGATCGTGACAGCCCACCTTAGCTAATCAGAGGAAGTTTTGTATTCATTCACATAATACAAAGCTGCCTCTGAGTAGCTGGCACCTTGATATACATGGACACTAAACAATTTGTTTTATATTCTTTATGTTCACAAGGAATGGCAACAAACAACCACTCCCCTGCAATGTAGCCATGGAGAAATTTCCATTTTTTTTATCGAATAATCCTCCTCCTAATAGTAAAATTGTACTTTTATCACACAAAAAAAAAAAAAGTTCTCCCAGAGTTATCCCAACCCAGGAAAAAAAGCCTATACAACTACTCCCAAGAACTATTGGCTTCAAGTCAATCACTATGTTTATCCTGGAGAACATTCAAAGCTATGGTTTACCTTGAAATAATGCTTCGGCTTTTTCCCCATTTTTACATAATCCCCACATCAATCATACCTCATAACCTAAGCTCTTCCTTTTGCTACCTGAAATGTGGGTACTTTAGACACAGACTTGTTTTATGCCTTCTTGGTGTGTCCCAAGGTTAGAGATGTAAAATTTCTGGACACTTTAAAGCCATGGGACAAAAACCTTTTTCCCCTGTTTTCTTGGGGAAAAAAATGGAAATTTTTTGAAAAAGTAAAGAAATCATTGTGTTTTACTTATTGAAAGTAATTTTATTACACTAAGAACGTGAAATACAATGTATATAAAAGTATTATGCTTGAAATAAAATTACAGCTTATTCAGGAAATAAACTCAGCTTGCTTTTTAAAATTTGTGATGATCCAGAAGCAGCAGAAAGAGTGTTTCTGGAATGAACTCTGGAGGAAAAAGCTACTTGCAATTTCATTATGGTCCTCCTTTTAATTCCATGAAGTATTCTATAAAGTCTTTAGGGCACCTCCGGCTTGCCAGGATGTGTTTTGTCATCCTTGTAGCATTTGGCAAAGAATATTTATTCTCACAAGATTTGCAAATTGCATCTTTGCTCTCAGTCGATATTCCACTATAGAAACTCCTAGATGTTGGTCTCACCATTTTCACTGAGAGGAGGAAAAGAAAAACATTACTGACCAGACTATAGGTAAACATTATGCTGTGATGGTGGAGAACATTAAAAGGAATCATTTAAAGCAGGACTGTCAAACTGGCGGTCCTCCAGCTGTTGCGAAACCTCCCATCATGCCCCTGCCTTTGGCAGTCATGCTTGTAACTGTCAATCTTGCAGTGCGTCATGGGACTTGTTGTTTGGCAACAGCTGGATGGCCACCAGTTTGACAACTGTGGTTTAAAGTTTATAAAGATAAACTAATTTGTCTGACAAATGTACCATCTTACCTGTCAATTAAGGCCTGAGAGGACAGAAACTATCATCTACTGTATCCCAACAATCACTCAGCTCTAGGAGGTTCAAGATGGAGACCACAAGCAAACTAAACTGGTGCATTTTCCCTGCGCTGCCCCCTAGTGGCAAAAATGCATATTTCTATTGTCCTGAGAACTGCATTGAGAAGTACAGTGTTACTTGAATTATATTCCAGGATTTGCTTGTCTTCAGCTGAGAACTAGCAATAATTTAAGACTTTACATAAAGTCACAGAAATCTTTTTTTTTTTTTAAGGTCTTCATGTTATATAGGTTGAATACCATGTCCTAGATCTGTTATTTATCATTGTAAAAGCACATAATTCCACACTACTTCTTGTTCCTGGTTTCCCAATTATTCAGTTTTTTTTCCAGGCTTTCTCATTTCTACCCAAGATTAAATGAATTTGGATCACATTAGTACACTATGCTACCATACACCTTAAAGTATGTGTGAACCCTTACCTTGTAAAACAACTCATTTAATTTAAAATAGAAGTGACAGGCAAACATTTGTGTATGTGTGATCATATTATCCCTGTTCTTAGCTGCATAAAGGGTTTAAAGAGGTGTGGGTGGAGAAACTGCAATACACTGATCTTCCCAGTGAATGGCTATGCAGAGAGTGTGTCAGCTCAAGTCTGACCATTGGAGGACAGGCAGGCTGTTATTCCAGCACAGCCATAAAAAAGACCATACTGGGAAAGATGTGCTTCTATCCCCAGCCTGTTCAGTTTGAAATAGGAAAGCAGGAGGCTGACAGGATCGCCAGGTATTTCACACAAAGTAAGCAATGCAAAGAGAACAGGATACTTTTTAACACAAGCACATGGTAAAACACACATCACACAAGTCAGGAATATGAAATGTTTGGGTAATATTTACTTTAACTCTTGAATTGGCTCTTTTTGGGCCTGATAACATTCAAGGTATTAATATTTCAACAATAGTTCACCATCATATTTCTCGTAGCAAGGAAAGCCATTCTACGTAAGTGCTTCTACTGTGAACCCCCCTACCGCTCAGCTTCCAGATAAGCTAGCGTATGTTTTTTCACTTGGAATGAGTTGAGACCTCGTTCCAGAAGGAAAAATGGGTCCAAAAATGTTTTGATGTCTGGGAATTTTTCATCCAAACCTTGCCTACTATTACCACAAGTACAATATTTCCAATGCACGCAGTGGTATCAAAGTAGACTAGTAGCTGATGACCCTCTACCTTGCACCTTAACTTTGCTTTTTATCCTGTTCAGCAAGAACAAGGGGCACCCCTCCAATTGGTAGATAATAGATAGACTGCCGTTTATCCATTTACTGCTCAGTGTTTATCTTTAGACCCAGTACTGCTAATCCAACCACAATCTATACTGAACAATGAATAATGCTATTTTTATATTCTTTTCTCCATTGTCAACTGCATTCTCACATTAAAAACAAAAAATATTTTATGGTGTTTCATTTGGGTTTTTTGTTTTATTTTTTTGTAGTTCTTCTTCGGGTTTGGGTTCCACGTCAGCAGGAAATACACCAAGCATCCGTCTTGGGGAGGAGAACAAGGGGCACCAAATGCTAGTAAAAATGGGTGAGTGTTTTGTATCTGCTTTGCCTTTTATCATCCAGGCACATGGAGTATTTATCTATTGTTGCTCTTAAATCTTTAGCTGTCACAACAAAAAAGTGTGATGTTTAGGCATGCAGAACAGAGGGCAGTATGACATAGGCATGTAGCATGCACCTGTCTAGCTTTACCTTTAAATGTTTTTTGTTTTTTTTGTTGAACACACTAGTGTATAGATACCTTTTGTATGTTGTCCTAACTTCATATATCGCCAGTAATACTCTTTTAAACTTAGGAAACTTAGTGGTTCTAAAGGCAGAAAGTTTTTGTTTTTTACCTTAATGTATTTTCTGCATTTATGTAAAAACCTTCTGCATGCAGCTTTCCCCGCCAGCTTCCCCCATCCTTCTACATACCTGAGCCCGATCTTAAACCAGCGATGTCCACGAGAGCAGATGCTCTCTCTCTCTCCTCATTGGCTCATAGACTGCAATGGGAGACATTAACTCCCGCTGCTGTCAGTCACAGCCAGTAAGGAAGAGGCTGGGGCCGAGAACCGCTCATGAACACTCAGAGCTGGCTTGGGAGCAAGCATGCATACGTGACCCATAGCAAGCAGCTTGCTGTTGAGGTACTCGGCGAGGGGGGGGGGTGCCAGGAGCGCTATCGGGGGACCCGAGAAGAGGAGAATCGGGGATGCTCTGTTCAAAACCATTGAACAAAGTAGGCAAGTATGACATATTTGTTATTTTTAAAAATAAAATTTAAATTCTTACAATCAATGTAAGTAAAAAAAAATTGAGAGCGGACCTGTGCTTTATAAATGCAAGGTAAAGCAACAGTTTCACATTAACAGCACCCCCACCAATAACACATACTTGCCTTCACTCCCCTGTGGTCTCTGGGACTGAATAAAAGTACTCATTACTACAAGGAAATTTGTAGGATTGAACTGACTCCCCTCATTTCCTCATGTCAACTCAGGTACTCATCACAGTCCTATAAGGCAAAGAGAAAGTCCTAAGTCCTGTGTTAGGTCTACAGGGCTAATGCATTTATTTTTCAAGTAGAGCCGCAGGGCAATGAATGTAAGTTATAAGTGCGCTGTTGTTGGGGTGTCATAGAAGTAAAGCTTATCTGATCTGCATTTTAAAGTTTGATACCAGATTTTACCTGAAAATAAACATGATTCCATAGCCTGTTTAGCACTTTGTAAATATGTTCTCTAAAAGCTCATTTGTATGTTAAACAGTGGATTCAATTCCCACTGGAAAGGGTTTCTGCCCGACTGTTTAGCAACTGAGCTTTGGGGATATTGCCTAGGGGGAAAGCGAATTTCAAAGACTTAAAGGAGCTGGCCATAGATTCTTACTGAGTAGTAAGATATATATCACACCAGCACTACTCTTGCTGGCAACAACTTGCCAGCCACAGGATCATTATGCAGGAGCAAATACTTGTCCAGACGAGCAAGTTGTTGCTGAGGAAAAGTTACTGTTCACTCATCCTGTCAGAGAGGGAATGACACATTTAACCAACTGAATATTTACTCTGCTCTCCATATAAAGATCATGTCGCGGATAAATGTTGTAAGAGGGATTGCTAGGATGATATGGCCCTAAAGCACACTCTGAGCAGAAAAGAGAAACATGCAAATATTTTCATACTATACATATAAAAAGCATAATTAAAGCTGTATATATATTCTGCTACAGAAATCATTGAATTTATTGTTGAAACAAAAACATTAATTTTCTCTTTAGGGTGGAGTGGAGCTGGAGGCCTTGGTGCTAATGAGCAGGGTATTCAGGACCCAATTAAAGGGGGAGACATTCGTGACAAATGGGACCAGTACAAAGGAGTAGGAGTTTCTCTTGATGATCCCTATGAAAACTACCGTAGGAACAAAAGTTACTCTTTCATTGCACGAATGAAAGCCAGAGATGAGAGTAAGTACTGAAAAGATTAGGATGTAAATTCATTTTGTATGCTTTTTAGATCTGTTCACAAAGGAGACATTTGGTGTTTGTTTTGTCTGCTCTAAAGACAGTCTAATTGTGTACCTTATTTTGCTCAGGCCTAAAATCTACATTTGTAAAAAAAAAAAAAAATTGTTTAGCTTTTTTAGGCAGGCCTTGGGTCAGCTTATAATACTGGAAAGGAATAGAACTCCAAACTGCTTTTCCTGTGTTGCCAGCTAACCTTTATGGAAAGAGTATGTTACTCAGACTTTATTATCTTGAGCTAGAATGTACTCTGCCTCCCTCCATATCTGCCCTTAAGGAAGGGTGCGTGGGGGGGGTTGTCTATCCAGTTTCTAAATGTTGGAGATAGTCTAAAACCAGAAACCTTTCATCTTTATCACAATGTTCTGGGAGATTTTATATAATATAAATTGAAATAAAATATCAATTTACAACATTAAAGAAAGGTATTGTGAAACTGATCCAAAACATTTGATTACCTTTTATGTACAATACCAAATGTGGCCATCCTTTTTACTATTGAATTGAATCTTTTTTTTTTTTTTTTTTTTTTTTTTTGTTTTTTTTGTTTACATATAACTAAACAACAGAAGCTAACTTTTTATGCACGTCGGTATAGCTAGTTTGATAGTTCAAGGGCTCATTCACAAACATACGGACATATTTCTGCGCTCGGGAGCCACAGGTGATGGTTGTAGCCACTTGTACAAACGATAGACAGGATTTAGCTGTATGAATGTATATGCTGATGCTAGTGCAAACGTGTAAGCTAAAGGCTGTATGCTTCTGGATGTAGACTGTCTGTATGCTCTCACCCCAATACGGGGAAAAAAAATAGGTTCATGGTCTTAAAACAACCTTGTTTTTGTGTGAGATTAAATGGGGCCCCCTACAGAACAATGCTGATAACTCAGAAAACCACCTGGCAAAAGTAATGGTCACAAAAAAACCTACCTTGCAACCATGTCAAGGAATTGTCCTGAATAGGTTCAAAGGTAAGTCTTGTGAAAAATAGAGTTGTGAGCTTTAGGCAAGGTCAAATGACTAAATCCAGAATGCCTCTGTCTCTCAGAACTTCCAGGCCATCAAAGCTAGTAAGTAAGCTGGGTAAAAATCAGTCCCTGAGATAATAAATGTGGTATAGGCTATGGAGCAACCACTAACGGACGAATGAGGCTGGTGTACCACATTCTGCCTGGCCGTTCTGAAGCTATCGATCCATAGGAAAAGATGAGTTAAAAGTTTCAGCAGAGGATAGGCATAAATCCACCAGGGACTCTGCTACTTTCGCAATCTGGTCCCACGTCCTAGACTCAAATCTGTCCAGTGTTTGTTGAACAGAGAAGCTGACAAATCTGGAATCCCCAACACAGATATGTCTCAGAACACCTCCTGATGGCAAGACCATTCCTGCAGGTCCAGATGTCTGCCTAAAACCAAGTTACAGATGTGGCATTGAACCGGACCAGATGGGCGATCCAGAAACAGTAACCGATGAATTGATAGTCTTGTAACTCTAGTATGTTGATTGGAAGCTTTGATTCCTCCTAAGAGCAACATCCTTAAACAGATGGATCATCCAGACCTCTGCCTCTATTGGGACTATCTTCTAATATAAAGGAAAATGGGAAAATAAACATGGTGAGACAGACATCACCATGACAGAGATATCTTGGTTTGAGAATGTAGAAAGGTCATCTTGTCCAGAGAGAGACTGGATTTGTCCAACGATGTGAAAATGTTCAGTTGCAATGTTCTCTAGAAGAGAGCAAATGAGACCACTTTGAAGGTGACTGCCAACAATCCCATGCACTTGCTTCATAGGGAAGAAGGATGTACAGATTGAAGTTACCAATCCTGATTCTGTAGGGAGATCTTAGACGTAGAGGTTTTCAGAAGAAATGCCCAAGTACTCTAAGCGATGTGAAGTCTTTCAAGGTCCTCAACTTGGATGATATATTGGAGCTCAAGGTCAGAGTTCTGCTCTTGCAGAAGCAGATCATCTAGGTATCCAATGACTGGAATGCTTCTGAGACAAATACGACCCATAATTAGTGCGAGGCCTTTTGTGAATACAGCCAGGGCCGACCGAGGACAGGGTCACTGATAGAAATGGTTACCCACAGAAAAGCAACAAAATCACTGATGACCTGAATAGATAATAATGTGTTCATATGGATCTTGTATGTCAGTGGATAGGTAGAGAGGCAATAACCAACCAAATATATATCATCTGGAACTTCTGAGACGTGGAGAGCCTTAAAATCCAAAATGGCTTAATGGCTTAATCGGTCAGTGAGGCGGGAGGGGTTGTAGCCTCTAGGGGATTGGTCATCAGTTTTCTATGTGCCCAGTGTGTATTTCTCCTGTAGGCAGCAGTGTAACCCTAGGGTTCTTATCAAACTTTGTTCCCAGTGGGCAATAGAGAAAAAAATTCCTACAAAGAACTTCCTTTGAGGTAATGATCACTTCCCTCAGATAATGGTAGCCTTTCACCACCTCCTAGTAATGCTGATGAAGAAACTAGGGAAGATGGCATGTGGATATTATGAAATATTTTTGCATAGAAAAAAAAAAGATGCTTTAGTTATGCTTGAATGCGGGACATGCAGGGTTAGAAGGGAAAAGGTTTGTAGTAGGTGGTGCTATTAATATTATTGGGTGATGTCGATGTTTTGCTGCTGCCATTGGTCCGATGGGTGGGGGATTGCATGGATTGCTATTATCATTTTTTTGGGGAGATGAGGTCCATGTATGGAAAAAGGTTTGTGGGTGCCGTCATTGTTTTGTTTTCCTGGGCTTGAGTGCAGAGGACATGGATCAAGGAACAAGACAAACCCTGCCCCCTCTGCAATAGACCAATTTGAAAGAGTAAAACACTACTTCTCCTCTGTATTTTAATTCAGCTTTTGTTATTGAAATTTAAGTTTCAATGCAGGTCCTTGAAGATGAAACCTTTAGTATGATTAAATTATTAAACTGACATACATTATGGTTAAGGTGCATAGGCGCAATTTGTGGAAATGCCGTATACCAGTGAACAAGTCATGAATGTATATTCCAGTGATGGAGAGAACACATGATATTTGTGGTGTTGAAGTGTGTGTAAAGCTGCTTGGTATATTATTGTGTTTGGTGAAAGGATATATAACTGATGTAATATTCTTACAGTTACACGTTCTCCAATCTGGTATGCTAATTATTGGACTGTGTAAGCTCTCCTGTTTATTTTGAACATGGATGCATCTGCTGTTGTGTAATTGTATCCCTGTCTAGTCCCAGTGCCTTTCTATTAGTTGTGCTGTTTAATTGAAAATATATTGCTCAAGTGTTATTTGCTTTGGTGAGCTGTATCTTGGCCTGGTTATGTAAAATACACCTGTTTCATTATTGCAGATTTCAAAGCGGGAGGACCGTTTCCGCCAGGCTCAGGTCCACCAGGAAACAGTGAGTGAGTGTGTTCTGTATTCCCTTGTACATAAATAAATTAAAAAAGAAAAAAAAAAGCTTAACGGTACCGAAGCAGCATTGTTTAACCCCTTCACGCCTAAGGGTAAAACAAATCTTAATGCCTAAGCACAATTTTGCAACGTTGACATGTGATAGTAAAACCGTACATATCACAACTACTTTGTACATCCAGGTGGATTATACCTTTGTTTTTTTCCAGGACAAATTGTGCTTTCATTTGGTGGTAAATGGTAATGGATATCTCCTGATTTTTTTTTTTTTTTTATTATTATCAAAGGAAAACTGACCCAAAATAGTAAAAAAAAAATTATAATTTTTTTAATTTAACTGTGTGCTTCTTGTTACTACCATAACCTACCACCAAAGAACAACCCAAATACATTTTCCAGCTCTTGATGATCGCAGCGATACCATATATGTGTATGTAATTTGTTGTTTGTACCCGTAGCACAGCCCAGAAACAATGGTGCGCATTTTTGTTTTCTTTTACCTAAAGCACACTGATACCAATTGAAGAAAAAAAAAAATCTTGACCTTTGACACTGACCTTGACCCAACACCTACCCTGGCACTGAACTAGATCAAACCTTGATCTAGGTATTTCTTTATTTTCCTTTTCTTTTTTTAATTTTTTTTTTTTTAATTTTTCCCCCCCGTCAGGAGATAGAGATATAATGTATATCTCTCCTCTATTTATAGAGAGAGAAAAAAAAAGGGGCCGGGACTGTACAGTGACTGATCACTATGATAGCCAATCAGAGGCTATCACAGCAATCATGTGACCCGGAATCTGGAGTCCCAGGTCCCGATTGTTAGCAGGGGACCCGGGGCTCTCAGTAACACCGCGGTCTTTGTGCTGGGAGCGCGCTGTGCGGTGCACTCCCAGCACATAGACAGCTACGCAAATATGTGGCCCCACGGAAAAAAGTCCAGTTTTGTGAGGCCGCATATTTTTGTGACGTCGGTGTCAAGGGGTTAACAAAGCATTGACCATAGTTGTTCCTTACCAAGAGTTTCCATAGAAATGTGCTTTATAGATGTAAGATGACTCTTTTTTTGTAATTCACAGGCTTTTAATGTCTGGTGTCAACATAAGGACCTCTATAGTCTTTTGCTTATTTTTATATTATTCATAACCTTTAGTACACTTGAGATACTCTCACTATGTCTTTAGGCAACAAAGCAACATTTTTTTTTAGCATGTGCTTGGTGTTGAAAACCTAGAATGTAGTTTATTAATCTTGCGGTGTCATATTATAGTGTGTGCATGTTACTTATTAAAAATATAATAGATTTCATGTATGCTGGAGTCCCAATTAATCTATACTATGTTTAGTTTTGTGTGAAGTCATCCTTTTAATTACAAATGCTTGATGTTTTGTATCAAAATATATCAGTTTCTATTTATTCAAGACCTATGCAGGCCATACACGAGTCGAATTACGAAATAATTTTCTTTTGAAAATCTTTTCTAAGAATTTGTGATCGAATTTTGCACCATTGGTGGGCCACAGCAATGCCAATTTTCGAGCGACCATTGAATTTAAGTGATCAGGCATGTTGGAAATGTTTAGAAAAATGACCAAATTCCTAATCAATGATGGGAGAATCATGCAAGAAATGTATTTGAAGAAGAAATGAACACGAGCTGTGATCTGGAAAGAAAATAAAATTCTTTGCCATGAAAATTCTTTTCTGTAGCAACAGGAGGTCAAATTAAAGGCTTAGTTGGTCGAATTTTGAAATCCATGGTGGCATAATCGGATTACAAAATTTCCGATTTTCTAAAGACAATTTGTTTGAAATTCGACCCATATATGACCTGCAGTAGTTGGACTGATTTACTACAACTGGAAAGTACAAAATTTGGTGCAGCTCACCATAGAAACCAGCTTTCAGTTTAGTTTTTTGTCAAATCTTAATTGAACGAGCTGAAGTTAGAACCTCATTGGCTACAGTGCACAGCTGCACCGGATTTTGCACTCTGCAGTTTTAGTACATTAACCCCAGTGTTTATTTAAACTGGTTACAGACCTATGATTGACATACCTGTTGTTTTCCTATAGTGAAGCGGGAGTGCCAGGATCCACCAGCACAAGAATGACCTAACCCAAGATGAAGTCTGTCCTTTTTAACCAGAATGGTCACAGTTACTTTAAGACTCTCCCAGGAGACTGACCTTGAATTTTATCACATATGTTGTAAAGAGTTGCTTCTGGTGACCTTTGCCACTAAATTGGTGAAGTTTTTATTTTTATTTTGTAAATGCAGAGAACACATCTCTGACACTATTTTTCATCACTGGATTACAGACCTGTTTTCCGCTCACAATGAAAAATTGGTCTGTGCCCAGCCCTTACGAATGTTCAGATTACCGTAATAAAATGGTATATTGTCAGCAGAAGGTTCCCCGATATTATCAGGACTGTTCTCACCAGCAATCTCCTTGCTTATTAGTTTTTCAAAGAATTCCTAAAACTACTTTTTAAAACAATGTTGTATTATAGGTATTGAAAACAAAATCTTAAACTGTCAGGAATTTCCACACAAGAAGTGTTAGCTGTATGTTGCTACATTTTGAGCTTTTCTTGCAAGTTAGTATGTAACAAAGTATTTTACTCCCTGCTGATTTTGTGTTCAACAGTGTAACTGTATAATGTAAGTGGAAACATTTGACTGTATGACTTTTTGTTTGTGAACAGCCCTTCTCTGCTTACAAATAATTTTGTAAAATAAACTTGTGAAACAGTGGTACACCATTTTTTTCTTTTAGTTCACTGAATTGCTAAATTCCTCATATATTCTGACATCCTTAAGATTGTATTAGACCCAAAACAAAAAATTTAATATATTGCTGCTTACCAATCATTCGATGTGGTGGCTCCATTCGTTTTCTTTTTTTTAGGCTTTCCCCCCCCCCTCTGTCTGCCCAGTAACACATCCCCTGTATTAGAGTGCCTCCACTCTGGATGAAGGAACAACAGTGACACCTTTGGACAACAGCATTGTCAGTCTGGCTTCAGTTTGTTAGTGTATCTAAATCTGCTAGTACATCTCACCCAAACTCCAACTAACACTTTATAAGCAGTTTTTTTTCCTTTTGGGGTTAACAGTGTTACATAAATAAAAGTTGGTTTACCAATGACAGGGGTGTTACAATAGTTTGTGTGATCCCTCTAACTCACACATCTGCAAGAGAGCTCATTCTTTTGAAAAACAGACTTACTGGCTGGATCACCAAATTAAATCAGAAGAAAGCCTAAAAAGAAAACGAATGCAGCCATCACATCGAAGAATTTGTAAGCTGCAGTATAATGTGTGCTTTTGGGTTTTATACCGATTTAAGTACAGATGGTAGGTCAATTCTCCAGGATAGATAAGTAAAGGAATGAGTCATCAGCATAGAGGCTGATCTTGTATGTGCAGGAACCAAGTGTAATGCCCTGTATAGAATCATTGTACCTGATGGTATTGAGTAGATGTTCCATAACCATGATATAGATGTATAGGGACAGGGGATATCCTTGTCTTGTCTCATTCTGAATCATAAAAGGATAGGGGAGGTGGCCATTTATTGACAGCAGGGGCCTTTTCTCTTTCAAAATAATTGACAATTAACTACATCAGCAAGTAGCTATTAAGCATCATGGACAAATCTCAAAGGGTATGCTGTCCTACAATCTGTGAGTGAAAATTGTCAGTATTATTACCTTCTTCCTATATTAGTGAGGCCATAATTACAGTGTATAACTTAATACATAGGTGTTTTTTTTCCACCTAAAGCAGTTATTATTATTATTATACAGGATTTATATAGCGCGAGCAGTTTGCTCAGTGCAGGTAACTAAACTGCTGCTGATCATTCAGTGGTCAGTACTGCATTCTGAGAATCACTAGATTTTCTAGGAGTCCACTAAAGCAGGACACACAATGATAGGTTTTTGAATGAAAGTTTGTACGAATATTTTTAAAGTGTTACTAAACCCAGGGCCCTGCATTCACTATATCTGGGCTCCTACAGTACACAGAACATGAAAATGCAATTATTTTAGTAAATATAAACTGCTAAATACCTTTTCTCATCAGCAGTATATAGCAGTCTTGTGACTTCAGCTGAGCACTGGTTGAAGCTTCTAGGAGTTTTCTTTCTGTTCTAGGAGGATGCAAAATCCCTGACCTCTGTCTTGACAGTGTTGATTGGCCCTGTGCTGATCACACGCACTCTCACAAACCAGCACAGTGAAAATACCTGTATGTGATTAGTTTCTGTCCAGCCATTCTTCCAGTTCATAGTCTCTGTCACATGACATAGCCATGATAA
The DNA here is from genome assembly GCF_062004578.1 of Staurois parvus. Lineage (NCBI taxonomy): Eukaryota > Metazoa > Chordata > Amphibia > Anura > Ranidae > Staurois > Staurois parvus. The sequence continues at coordinate 236,575 of NW_028317892.1, forward strand.
GTGACTTAACTTTTCTCTGTAGTGGAGAAAATACAGCTTGGTCCACCTTCCTGCCCACCAGTCTGCTGTTCAAAGAATAAAAAGGGCCCCAACTTTTCACTGTGGCTACTTGCATTTAGAACTGCACGTTAATAGCACAGATATAGCATACATTCCTTCATTTCAATTGTCATACACCTACTTCAAGCTAGGCTCTTCTGGTCTCATGAGTGCTAGGTATGGAACACATGAGTCTATGAAGTTGGGGGGGATGGGAGACCAAACAGGGATAGCTTTTGTTGGAGCGGCAACACAAATGCCCAGAAGGATTTCACATCTAACATTTATCTAAAAGAAAAATTAAAAAAAAAAAAGATTCCTATAAGAGGATCACTTGCTTCTTTCAGCTGAAAAAAAATTTGGTTAGGGAACAGTAATATGGCTGTGGGCCATTCAAGGGTCAACCAATCCTGACATTAAAAATACAAAAAAATCAATCTAGGATTGGTATTTCAGGTTGTATAAATAGAAAAACACACTGTCAGGTCTTCCATCAAATATCTGTTATTGTGTTCTCTACATGTGTGTGGTGCAAGCTTCAAAAATGATCTCTCCGGGCCATTAGAAGAAAGGAAGCCAACACTGTGTGCTAGGGTCTGTTCTATTCTCACTAAGAATTGATAGAAACTTAGATTGTGCCACTAAAACTACCTGCATTGCTTATACCCTCCCACTGTGCATTTTTTTTTTTTTATTCTAGATTTTTTTTTTGCACATTTTGGGACCACCTCATTAGTGCAAATAGTAAAATGGGAGAAAGTAATATAGTTTCAAAGCAGAATTGTGAGCTGGAAAGTGGGTGGAACATTCTAAAGAGTTGATCATATCTGATGGCCTGATAATTTATAGAGTAGCAAAATCACAAGTACTTGGTCTCCTGCAGAGCTATTCACTTTCAGGTTATTCCTAAATCCTGTTGTGGGCTAACAAAAACATGTCAAAGCAGAGTTCCAGCCATCATAGTATTTATTAAAAGTCAGCAGCTACAGAAACTGAGCTGGAAGTGGGAGCGGGTACCTGTCTCACCCCCCCCCAAAAGCTGCCAAATGGCAGTGTGGGGGGGGGGGGGAGATAGGAGGCAAATAAGCGGAGCTTCCACTTTTAATTGGAACTCCAGTTTAACTGAGTGGTGTCCGCTCTGCCCTGCTTTCTTTTGCTAAACTATAGAATCCATTTTGGTGACACAAATTTACTTTTAGTGCTAAGGGAACATTTTCTTTTTGCGATAACTGCATTAGTACAGAGGATACTGGAAAGCTTTCAATTTCTGACATATCAACAGCTATTTTTTAAGCTTATACCATTGAAAGCATTTTGTTAAAATAGATTTATATTTAACAGACTAAAATCGAGAAAATAAGAGAAATTGTTTGTTAGTTTACATACACTTTAACCTACTTGTCTGCTGCCATAGTGAAATGAAGAAAGAAAAATTATGGCAATATTCAGTGTTGCGTTTTTTTTTTTTTTTATTATTGGCACCAGAAACAGTACTTAGATTCAATGTGAATGTCCTTTGTCCCTCATAATTTTCCAGGTGCACATACTCAACACTTTTGACGAGTGTCTGCGACAGGTCCAGCCGATCATATTACTCCCCTGCAGCACTGGACAATTATGCCTGTGCTGGTATGGGATGGCAGAGCACTATGGCTTTAAACTAAGAGCAGCCAGCAGCCCTGAATTTAAGCACCGTCCCTTTTTGCGGTGTTTTTCTTTTTAATTGTGTAACATCAGGCAAACACTGAAAAAATTCTAAGTTTTGTTAAAGTACGATTAGTTGTCTAACATTCAAGTACACATACAGAAGTTGTATTTGCAGGGGACTGGTTGAAGCAGTAGAGGGACCCTGCTGAAGTAAAAAATAAGGATGTAGTTCCTCTACCCTTAGACATAATGAGCATTTAACCCTTGCAGTGTGGGGGATCCCACTACAAGAGTGGATTATTTTTATATATGCGCTTTAAAAGACAATCTTTCACAAGGTAGGCAAATAGAGAGTGATGAAAGGGAGCTTCTTCAAAGAGTGACTACCATGTGATATACTAGCTCTGCTTCACTGCTCTGTAACCAGAGGTAGCTAGTGGCCACTACTAAGGAAATTGCTTCTCACCATGCCACAGTAGTTTTCTTTAAATCATCCTTTGGGACAAAACAGGAAATCATGAACGTAATATGTACAGTCTGGAGGAAAGGGGAGACATGAATGAAACCTTTAAATACATCAAGGGGGTGAATAACATTCAGGAAAGCAGTATATTCAATATGCATAAGCAAAGATCATGAACATGGAGGAAAGGACTTCAAACTAGCAGGAGAAAAGTTCAAATCTAATAATAATTTACGGAAAGAGTAGATGAATCTTGGAATAGACTTCCAGCAGAGGTAGCGAGTCAGACAAGAGTAAGTGAATTCAAACATGCTTGGGACAAACATTTACATTCAGGCCAAAAAAAAAAAAAAATGAGGCAGACTCAATGGACCACTTGGTCTCTTTTCTGCCATCACTCTTCTATGTTTCTAAATGAGAATGTAACCAGACAGTGACCATAAATGTAACTGAAGTTTCAAAAATGAATCATATTAGGAGAAAAAAAGAGTTTAAACCATTGTGGAGAATTATTGAGCTGTATTTTGAGAAACTATAATTTCAGGAAGCTTAGTAATGAACACGGTAGGTCCGATTTAAGAAAACTGGTGCTGTTACCACTAGTGACCAGCTTCCATTTTTCATTCTAGAATAAATGGGAAGTGGACTTAAAGATGAATATTTGGCACAGTAAACAATTTATTTGCCCTGGGTGTCCATCTGCATACATATTTTTCAGTGTGTAATTGCAGAGTACAAGACATCTCAGATACAAGTCTTTGGTTAGCAGCCACCAACAAGGACAATTCAAAATGCAAGCAAATACACGTCATTACTCATGAATGCTTCTTGTTGAAAGATATTTCATGTATTTATAAAAAAAAAAAAAAGTAAAATTCATAGAATTATTCATAATTTCATTCATAGCTGTTCACAGAATTTTGGCATATTATTATGGGAAGTTAAAAATAAGCTTTTACTGATAATATTACAAATAAGATGGGTGTGTGTATTCAGTCACATACAAAAAGTTTACAAATAGTAGTTGCTTTACACAGTAGAACAACTTTCACGTACATATTTTTTTTATAATTGTAGGTGAGCTGAATTGCTGTCACATTTTCCAGATCACTGCTTGTCTCCAGTTCCATTCATTTCTTCTCTCTGGTCATGTCTCCATTTATGAGCCTTCTGCTGGTTTATGTACTGTGGACAAGTAGAAAGATTTACAAATAAAATTACATATTTACATGCTTGCCCTTCCATATTTTGTCATTTATTACTGAGATTTTAGAATAACCAATAGAAGAAGCAAACACTTTATTTGAAATCACTATCCACCTCCATGGAGTGACCATGTTTGAGGCTGAGGTTATAAAAGGAAAGAATTATTACACATTATCTGCCATCCTGCTTCCTTATGAGAGACACTTGTCTTTCCTTTTATAACCTCGGCCTCAAACATGGTCACTCCATGGAGGTGGAGGGTTTCATTCCGGAGGGCTGTAAAGTGTTTGCCATTAACTTGAGAACAGATGAGAAGAATTTTAGGCTCTGTTTACACCAATGTGGTTTTTAGTGCTTTCTGCAGAAATGCACTACAGTCTATTTAACATGGTTTCCTATGGAACAGTTTACATCTATGCTTTTTTGAGCTGCTGCGTTTTCGAAAAGGGTCAGGGACTTTTTTTAAAGCAAAAATCTGCATTTTTGCTACAATATAGTTCAATGGAAAAGCTGCTGAAATACATGGTAGTGTGTTTTTGCCGCATTTTGCATTTTTATTCTGCCCAGCAACAGAAAAAAATTCCACTTTAGCAAAAAGAAAAAGTGCTGAACAAAAAAGCAGAAACATGGTAAAACCGCATCAAAACCGTGTGTAGAAAAATGCAAAGCAAACTGCAAAACGCAATGGAGAAAGCAAAATGTACATATGTGAACCAAGCCTAAGATCCCAAGATGACACATAAAGGTTGAATTGGGTAATATATATGAACAACTCCCTGAAGAAAAATCTTGATAAGGATTTGCAAGGCAAGAGATTCTGGAATAAAATGGATAAAGAAGAAATTTGTCTTTTGAGGGTATTCAAAGCCAGACAAAAAGGCTTAAATGTGCGTGCAGACTATTCTGTAGGACTCGGCTTCCTAAGTACTTCTCAGAGGTTCCACAGTCCAACACTTTAGCCAAAAGTGTCCTTTGCATGCAAGAGGAGACTCAAGTGAGAAATGAGAGCAGAAACCTGTAACAACCTGTCCACACTGTAGCTCAGAGCCACAGGCACCTGTTCTAAACATTATATGAGCAAAGGATCATCTGCTACAGTAATCATACCCTGATAGCCTTAGACCAGTCAGTCTATGCTTTACAGATCAAGGTAATGGCTGAAACAGGTTGCAAAACAGGACATGAATGAAAAAACAGGGCTGATCAATGGGGCCCCTAAAGACAGGTGCATCCTCTACTGGAACAGTAAATGCTTTGTTAAAACAGAACACCGCCAGAACACTTAAAGTCTTCCTGAATAGATACAAGCCTAAAAAGCACTTGTCAGGATGTTTCCAAACTCCACAGAGAAACATTGAGAACAGCAGGTGCAAAGGATGGTCTGGAGAGGCCTAAGAGCTCTAAAGGATCCTAAACTGGTAGAAATGACATGCTGATCTTCTAGTGTGAAGGTGGTACATACCACATCTACGAGATCAGAAACTGTCGCTTTTAGCTTGGGGTCCATGGCAGAAGACTGCAACACCTTAGAGACAGGTTCATCGGGCAAGGATTGTAGAGACTCAGCATCAGACAGAGTATGCTCAGAGGCCATTAAAGCTTTGGGCAGATTAGATATGGAACCTGTGGAAGTGCACTTGCGGTCTCTGTGTTTCAAGTCAGAAAACATCTTTGCTTTGGCCCAAAAAATCATACATGACTGAAATAAAAACCTCCCTGGACAGAGCAGAGGAGGTGACCATGTCTGATAAAGCTAGGAAAAACCCAGAAAATGGCATAAACTAAAAGCAAAACGCACAAAGATTCCAAGCTGCAGACGGCTGCACCAGCTGGCATGCTGCAAGCAACACTGGAGCCATTAGTGAAATGTGAGCTGGGGGGGCATTCAGTACAGTGGAACTATTCCCCTTGCTTCTAACATCAGACTTGCTGCTTGTGGAAATGCAAGGTATATGAGGGTATAAAGGCAAGTCCTCGGGTACTTACAGACCCAACCTCTGGCAGCAAGTGTAGGGTCAGACGGACAGACTGTAGATGGGAGTTTTAGAAGGCCAGCAGGAGCATCAGCTGGGAGATGCTTTCTAGACATTTGCGAGAAAGAGACCATGCAGCAACACACTCCACAGAGCAGTAGATGCAGAATACCTCAGTGATAACCCCTTTCTCAGTACAAAAACCAACAGAGAGTAAGAAAACTTATAAACTGAAGGTGTTCAGTGCAACAAGTACCTCCTGCTGCTCAGCCAAAACAGCCTTCTCATTAAGTGAAACTGCAAGAGTTGAGGCATTGCCAACAACTCTAGACCTGGAAAGTGCTCTGTGACCTAGTTTTGCCTGAACAGGGTCTAGATCAGGGGTGGGCAAACTTTTTGACTTGAGGGCCGCAATGGGTTCATATATTGGACCCGGAGGCCAGACCAAGAGTAGATGAATGATGTTTATGTGTCATCCATAGTAAGTATAGTAATATTCCCCCATAGTAAGCATAGTAATTCATCCCCCATATAGTAATTCATCCCCCATATAGTAATTCATCCCCCATAGTAATTCATCCCCCATATAGTAATTCATCCCCCATATTAAGTCCCCAAGTCCCCCCTGTGTCAATTCACTTACCTTTGCTCCGTGCGTTCCTCTTGCCGTGTTCCCGCGCCGTTCTGGTGTAGCATGAAAATCTGTCTCCTATGAGGATCTGTCCCCCTCGACGTATCTGCGCATGTGCCAGTTTCAGGCATTAGCAGCCGATCGGCGATCTCCGGCACATGCGCAGATACGTCGAGGGGGACAGATCCTCATAGGAGACAGATTTTCATGCTACACCGGTCTTCAGGGCGGACTGTGAGAGGAGCCTAGCGGAAGCCTAGCTCCGCGGGCCGGATTAAAAGGTCCGCCGGGCCGTAGTTTGCCCATTGCTGGTCTAGATCGTGTTCTTAAAGCGGAGTTTCAGTTGATTTAAAAAAAATAAAAAGGCAGCAGCTACAAAAACTGTAGCTGCTGACTTTCAAAATACAGACACTTACCTGTCCCACAATCCAGCGGTATCCTCACCATGGCTGGTTTCACCAGCAGTCTTCTCCCGCGGTGCTGGCGTCTTCAGTGCGGGCACCCGGCTGTGACAGCTGGGTGCCCACTGCGCATGTGTAAATAGCGCTGCGCTTTGTGAATGGTCCCGTAGTCTTCCGGGACCTTTCACGTGTCCCAGAAGACTATGGGAGGGGGGGGGGGGGTTGGGAACAACTTCTTAGGCGACCCCAGTGGGAGTGGGTACCTGCCAAATTCAGGTACCCGCTTCCCGAAGGTGCCAATCCTTAACCATTTCAATACCATGCAATTTTACACCTTCCTGCCCAGGCCAGTTTTCACAATTCAGCGCTTTCACACTTTGAATGACAATTGCGCGGTCATACAACATTGTACCCAAATTAAAATTTTATCATTTTCTTCACACAACTAGAGCTTTCTTTTGGTGGTATTTAATCACCGCTGGGGTTTTTATTTTTTGCTAAATTAACAAAAAAAGACCAAAAATTTTGAAAAAAAAACAAGTTTTTCTTTGTTTCTGTTATAAAAGTTTACAAATAAATAATTGTTCTTCATAAATTTAGGCCGAGATGTATTCTGCTACATGTCTTTGGTGAAAATAACCCAAATTAGGATGTATTTTTTAGTTTGTAGGAAAGTTATAGAGTTCACAAACTATGGTATAGATCTGAAAATTGATCAATCCTGAAGTACTGACAGCCAAACTAATTTCTTGAGGTCCAAGAATGTCAGAATAGTACAGATATCCCCCAAATGACCCCTTTTTGCAGAGTAGACAGTCCGACGTACTTCATAAGAGGAATGGCGAGTTTTTTGAAGTTGTATTTTTTTTGTCATAATTTTTCGGAAAATTAAAAAAATTATTTTCACTATTTTTTTTTTTTACATACTTTCACCAGTGCAGTACAGCGTCATCATATAACTGGCATGACGGTGATCAGGTCATATTTTACTATGACCAAAGTAGTACAATGTTACCATAGTAACATTGTACTACTTTGGGGAAGTGATCAGTATTTTTTTTTTACACAATTTGCTTATAGCAAAGAATTACTTTGCTATAAGCAAGCATTTACCTGAATGACATCGATTCATTCAGTTGTTTTTTTTTTTGTGCTTAGCTGTGATTTCGTCACAGCTAATCACATGACATGTGCATGTGATTAGCTGTGACCATTCACAGCTAGGCACTAGTATGCAATGGATGGCATGAATGAAGCCATTTATTGTATACAACTGTCATGTGACCTGCTGTGATTGGTCACAGCAGGTCACATGGTACCAGCAACGGGGGTCGGTACTCAGATCTGTCATCGGCTGTGTCCGAGGTACACGGCCGGTGACAGATTGTGCCGCTCTGCAGTTGCGCGAACTGAGCATGTGCGGGAGCACGCCAAATGGCGTGCACCCGGAATGCAGAAGCACTTTTGCCGCCGCCAAACGGCCATTGGCCAGGCGGCAAATGGTTAATGGGGAGCGGGGGACAATGCATTAAGGCGGAACTTCCACTTTTGGAAAATCATTTCCAGACTAGCCCCTCAACATTTAGTCCAGCAGGATCTGGGAGCGGTGTTCCAAACCTATGCTGAGAGATAACCAATCCAGATAGCTACCATGTAGGAACCAGATCAAGCAGCAATGTAGTAAGGAATCTGACTGAAGAAACATAGAAGATAAAAAGCGAACAAGAAATGGATAGACTGAAGCTAACCTAGTTTTTTTTTTTTTTTAAAATAAAATAGTGCAGCGCTAAATTGATGATTCAAATTATAACCACAGGAGGAATAAATAAGCAATAAAATATGAGCGTACGTATGAGTATTAATACATATGGATATAGAAAACATATGAGTATCAATCCTGAACAGTATAAAATACTTTACTATTGCGCGTCCGGTGAGTGTGCAATTCTTCCGCTATCACAAGCACCATTTGAAGCTTTGGGGACTTTAAGAGCACTATTTAGTCACCATTACGGATTACTTTTCCCAATGTTATTTTATACTGTTCAGGATTGATACTCATCATTTGTTTCTATATGTATTAATACTCATAAGTACGCTCATATTTTATTGCTCGTTTATTCCTCCTGTGGTTATAATTTGAATCATCAATTTAGCGCTGCACTATTTTATTTCCTGATTTCATTAAGGTTTTGTTGGTTACCTTGAGTGCACAGCTGCTGACGGGTCAGCGCTCGCTTCTTACACTTTTATACAGTTTTTTTTTTTGTTTGCCAGTGTCCAATCTTCCACTAGACGGCAATCTGGAATAGTGGAAAGTGGAACAGACTCCCTCAAGAGCTGGTTCTGGCCAGCTCAATAGATTGCTTTAAAAAAGGCCTGGATTCTTTCCTAAATGTACCGAATATAACTGGATACTAATATTTATAGGTAAAGTTGATCCAGGGAATATCAGATTGCCTCTCGAGGGATCAGGAAGGAATTTCCCCTGGTGGAGCAAATTGGATCATGCTTTGCTGGGGGTTTTTTCCTTCCTCTGGATAAACTGTGCGTATAGGATTGTGTATATAGGACTGTAAACCGTTTTTGTTTTTCTTTTTATAGGTTAAACTAAATGGAATTGTGTCTTTTTTCAACCAGACTATGTAACTATAACACAAGGGTTAATGACTTCCTGTGTCCCACAATGGACAACCAAGAAATCTTGCTGATTACTGAAATTCTGGCTCAGAAATGACACTTATGTAAATCTTAGTGCCTGTGCAGTTCCTGGCTATGCTTACAAACGATCTGACCCTGCTGCAGGCTCTCTCCTTGTGATTTACTGCAGGGTTACAATGTTGCAGTCTAAACAATCTGGCACAGCAGGTGATGGAAATGCTTTCTCTTGCCTACAACAGACTGATGGCATAATTTCATCTGAGGCTAAGTAATTTGGAAATCAAGGACACCTTTCTAATGATAAAAAGATGGAGCTTTTTTAAATTATACCGCTTCTATATGGTGTGACAATACTCATTACTAACAAGTTTACAGGAAACGCTTATATTTTTGGATAATGGATTTGTGGACTGACTTCTGTTAGACTGCAGACCCAGGACTTGTCAAGTCTAAAATAAAAGAATTATTTACAGGAAGGGATTCAAAATCAATTCCCCTTAATTCTGCACAAGAAATCAAAAGGTAAAATCTGATTGCACCTCAAGTTCCTAAGAACGGTCTCCATCTTAAAATTTACAAAACATAGGGGATAGACCACAAAGATGGAGCTATCAAATACTGCTACTTGCTCAAGGGGCTGCTGGCATAAGGTGCCTTTAAATATTACCCTTTTGAGGATAAACACTTCTTTCAAAGCTGCTTTGACTCCTGCAATGGTGTCAACCTTCCAAATTATACTATTTGGACACACTGGGATAGATTAGAACCTTTTTTTTTTTATTGCCATCTGTTTCCTATGCAGAAATTTGATTTTACTTTCTCTGACCAAGACAGAAATAAAGGAAAATGGTAAAAAGCTTGCAGCTGCCACCAAAACAAGTAGAAGGGAAATCTTCCAATGGAGATACATGTTCTAGTGTCAATGGTCAAAGGCACGATTATTTTGGGAAACTTACTTATTGCTGCCGGTTGTGTCTCTAGAAAGCAAGTAATGGCAATCCCATTAGGGTCAAATGCAGCAGAGAAAACACAACAGAACTTCAAAGCCTCTCCCACTTTTTCTTAAACAAGGCTGGAGTTAAATTTTAAGATTGCCAGGCAGAGAGAAGTAAAACCAAGTGCATCTGAAAAGTAGATCAAAATGTTTGAAACCAGCAATCAACTAAACCTCCTGTATGATCTTGTTTTTACCTGCTTTGTGTCCTCAAATGTGGTATATTGATAAGTCTCACTCTCCAGAGATTTCACTGTGGAGATGTACAGCTGTCGAGCCATGTCCACAAAAGTCTGAGTAAGGAGCAGCTGTTGTTTCAACATGTCATTCAGTGCTAGAGCCATTGGACTGTATGTGGTCAGAGCTGGTGGACAATAAACAAAATGAGTCAAACGAGAAGTTTTCATAAACTATAGGTCATATGGAGCCTGAAGACAAAAATATGCTAGCAAATATGGGTAAAAAGAACATATCAGGAATAGGCATTTGTAAAACGGATTCTCCATCCTTAGGGCCAATGTTGAGAGGAATCTTTTCTCTTAAGAACTGCTTCTCTCCCCATACATGACTAGGGAATGTAAAAGCAGTTGAAGCAGGCCATATGAAGGTCAACTGCACCTCCAGTGATTTCTGAACAATCTCAAACTGTGAAAAGGACACTGAATTTGTCAAATATCATAGAGTTTGATATGATCACTCATGTTCTTACAAAAATGGTCTGCACATTACAAATTCTGCCAGGTGAATGTAAATTTATGAACACAACTATACTCACATCTACACTATTTTGCCAAAAGTATTGGGCCAGCCCTCCAAATCATTGGATTCAGGTGTTCCAATCACCTCCATGGCCACAGGTGTATAAAATCAAGCACCTAGGGATGCAGACTGATTCTGCAAACATGAAAGAATGGGTCGCTCTCAGGAGCTCAGTGAACTCAAGCGTGGTACTGTGATAGGTTGCCACGTGTGCAATAAGTCCATCCGTGAAATTTCCTTGCTACTAAATATTCCACAGTCAACTGTTAGTGGTATTATAACAAAGTGGAAGCAACTGGGAACAACAGCAACTCAGCCATGAAGTGGTAGGCCACGTAAAATGAAAGAGTGGGTTCAGCGCATGCTGAAGTGTACAGTGCGTAGAAGTCGCCAACTGTCTGCAGAGTCAATAGCTAAAGACCTCCAAACTTCATGTGACCTTCAGATTAGCACAACAGTGCGTAGAGAACTTCATGGAATGGGTTTCCATGGCCGAGCATCTATATTCAAGCCTTACATCACCAAATGCAATGCAAAGTGTCGGATGCAGTGGTGTTAACCATGCCGCCACTGGACTCTAGAGCAGTGGAGATGAGTTCTCTGGAGTGACCAATCACGCTTCTCTGTCTTGCAATAAGATGGACATGTCTGGGTTTGGCAGTTGCAGGAAACCAGTACTTGCCTGACTGCATTGTGCCAATGTCAAATTTGGTGGAGGGGGGATTATGATGTGTGGTTGTTTTTCAGGGGTTGGGCTTGGTTCTTTAGTTCCAGTGAAGGGAACTCTTAAGGCATCAGCATACCAAGACATTTTGGACAATTTCATGCTCCCAACTTTGTGGGAACAGTTTGGGGATGGCCCCTTCCTGTTCCAACATGACTGCGCACCAGTGCACAAAGCAAGGTCCATAAAGACATGGATGAGCAAGTTTGGGGTGGAGGAACTTGACTGGCCTGCACAGAGTCCTGACCTCAACCCGATAGAATAACTTTGGGATGAATTAGAGCAGAGACTGTGAGCCAGGCCTTCTTGTACAACATCAATGCCTGACCTCACAAATGTGCTTCTGGAAGAATGGTCAAACATTCCCATAGACACACTCCTAAACCTTGTGTACAGCCTTCCCAGAAGAGTTGAAGTGGTTATAGCTGCAAAGGGTGGACCAACTCAATATTGAATCCTACGGACTAAGATATAAAAGTTCATGTACAAGTAAAAGGCAGGCGTCCCAATACTTTTGGCAATATAGTGTATATACCAGTTTTAGGCTAGATTTAAAGTTAAAGCAAATGCACCCACATGGATTTAAAAAAAAAAAAAGGAAGCATTTATTAATATAGGATACAAAAAACATAAATTAATAAAAATAAATAGTATTATTTATTAATATAACTAACATTTTGCATGTGAGCATAAAAACCATTAAACTTGCAGTCAGGGGATCACGAGTGCAATGCACAGGCTCTTTCAGACTATTCCTCCAGGTACAGGTCCGTGCTGAGGGTAAGGACCTTTGGTTATGGGGCTTGAGAGAGCATCAATGGACTACAAGTGCAGGGACTTCACCATACTTGTACTCCCTTGAGAACTACAAGCCCCACAGATCTGTGAATGGATGATGCAACTTAACTGATCTCCCTGTGCCTGTGTGGGTTTCCTCCGGGTACTCCGGTTTCCTCCTACATGCCAAAGACATGCTGGTAGGTGAATTGGCTCCTGTCTAAATTGTCCCTAGTATGTGTATGTATGAATGTAAGTTAGGGACCTTAGATTGTATGCCACTTGAGGGTTAGGGACTGATGTGAATGTACAATATATATGTAAAACGCTGCATAAAATTGACGAACCTATACAAGTACCTGAAATAAATTGAAAGAAAAAAAAAAAATAAATATATGACAGGAGCATGCAGGGAGAAGAATCCTTCATCGTTTCAGGGTCATGCTTAACATAAAATGTGGTCAGAAAGTTGGATTTAGCTTTTAAAAAGTTGTTATGCCAGTTTGTTTATGAACAAGCAAAATAAATTACCTTCAATTAACTCAGGGCTCACCACATGACTCACTACTGAAGCTGGCTCCACAGCAATGGAGGGAGCAATAGGTCCAAATCCAATGGTTGCTATGTAAGGCAGAGAAAAAAAACTCATTTATAATATTACAACAATAAAATGAAAAGAAAGAAGAAAAAAAAAACAAAAAAAACCGTGGGACATTTCAAAATTGGTATGTGTAGACATGGTTAGGACTAAAATTAGAAATGTAAACATTTTTTTTTTTTTTTTTTTTTTTTCTATTTTTTTTTTTTTTTTTTTTTTAATTTAAATATTTATTAAATTTTTCATATTAATACAAAAACCCAAAAAGGGAAAAAATTCTCAAACAAATAAACATTTATAACATTTCTATCTTTCCCTTACTAAAATCTCTTTTCATTCCCATCCCACTACCCCCCCTTCCCACCCCTCATCCCCCCTCCTCCCCCTCTGCAGGCTCCAGCCCATTCTACTTTCTTGAGGCTTATTAATCTTTTGCTAACATCCTAGTTCATATTTTCCTATATTTCTCTTTCAATCCTGCTCTTTCCCATTTTTCCCATCTCCTGAAATAAACTCTCATCTTATCTTCCTGTATATGGTATGATCTTTCCATTCTACCTATCTGGTTTACTCTATTAATCCAGTCTTCCTCCTTCGGTACCTCAGCCTTCCGCCAAAACTTAGGTATCAACCCTTTCGCCGCATTCAAGAAATACCAAATACCTGAGTCTTTATATTTATTTACTGATGTCTCCACATTGTGTAGGAGGCACGTCGTTGGGTCTAACCCTATGTCAATTTCAGTTATTTCTTTGATCAATTTGACTATTATCTTCCAAAAAGCCTGGATTTTCGGACATTCCCACCATATGTGAAACACCGTGCCCATCCCTCCACACCCTCTCCAACACTTATTTGAGTTCTCCCCATTCATCTTGTGCTCTACACTCGGTGTAATGTGCCATCGTGTTACACACTTATAATTAACCTCAACCTCTCTCATACTCACATTATCGTGTATCAGTCTAAACATCTTTCTCTGTCTATCTTCATCAAACCCCACTCCCATATCTCTTTCCCATTTTGTGATAAAAATTGACTTTGTGTTTGTGTCCAGTTCTGTGAGTATTCTATACACTTTTGAAATACCGTGCTTCCCATCCCTTCGTGTCTCTAACAACCTTTCAAACATATTCCACTCCTGTTTTACTCTCAGGGGTTTCGGTAGATTTCCAATAAAACATTTCAATTGATGATATTTCCATTCATCTATTCTAATAAAAATATCTCCCTTATTCTCTATCAAATCTTTAAGTGGTCTCAATTCCCCCTCCACCAAAACTTCTCTCAGTTGGGTATCCTCTTTTCTAAACCATCTCCCTGATATCTTATTTTTTCCCGGAGGAAAGTAATCAGTATTTATGAGAGGCATTAATATAGAATTAAATTCCCATTTCATATTTTTGTGTAAATTGTCCCATATCCTAAGAACATTTAGAGTGTAGATACTTGTGCTTTCTTTGATTCCCCTAAACTGTGGTGGAACCCATATCATCTGGTTCAATCTAATGCCACTTAGATCATTTTCAATTGTTACCCAACTTTTCCCCTTATGGTTAAATGTCCAGTCATATATTCTTGCTAAAACCACTGCTTTATAGTATCTCTTGACATCTGGTAGACCCAATCCCCCTTTCTCTTTAGTCCTACTCAATGTTTCATATGCTATTCTGGGTTTTTTATTCTTCCATATGTATCTTGTTAGCGTTTTTTTCATTATCTTAAAGAAGGCTTCTGGGATTTTAATTGGTACCATTTGAAATCTATACAGTATTTTAGGCATAATTACCATTTTGACTAAGTTTATACGTCCTATCCAGGATGGATTTCCTCCTTCCAATCTTTTTAAATCTTCCCTGATCTCATTTATCAAAGAGATATAGTTCAATCTATACAGATGCTTGGATGAGGCAGTGAGTTCTATTCCTAGGTATTTTATCTCTTTTTCTCTCCATATAAAGGGGAATTCTTTTTGTAGTTTTTCTTTTTCGTTCTTTGATATATTAATATTCAGGATCTCTGTTTTCGTTGGATTAATTTTTAAATTTGATAGTTCACCGTACTCCTTCAGAATCTTCATTATATTTGGGAGAGTTACTCGGGGGTTCCCCACATAGAACAATAAGTCGTCCGCAAAGGCCGCTACTCTATGCTCTATGGATTCTATCTGAATTCCCTTTACCGATCCACTATTTCTTATTATTGACAACAAGGGTTCGAGTGACAATACATATAGCAGGGGGGATAGTGGGCAACCTTGTCTTGTACCATTAGACATTCCAATGGGTTCTGATCTCTCCCCATTTACCGTGATGATTGCAGTAGGCTCCCTATATAATTTACTTATCCACTCTCGCATTCTATCGCCTATCCCCAGGACTTTTAAGTTGTCCATCATAAAGCCCCAGTCCACTCTATCGAATGCCTTCTCTGCGTCAATCGACAAGAGCACCACCGGGGCTTTCCCTTTTCTACTTTTCTGGATAAGCATGAGGGTTCTCAAGCCGTTATCTCTACCTTCTCTCCCCGGTACAAAGCCCACCTGATCTCCATGTATCCATTCAGGCATCAAGTCCCTCAACCTGTTTGCTAACACCTTTGCATATAGTTTAGTGTCAGTGTTCAATAATGAGATAGGTCTATAGCTGGAGCACTGAGATGGATCTTTTCCCTCCTTGTGAATAAGCACTACATGGGCCTGTAGGGATTCTCTCCTCACTTCCATCCCACCTCCCAGAGCATTCATATATTTCTCCAGCTTGGGTAACAGTACTTCACTAAATTTCTTATAGTACTTAACTGTATAACCATCCGGGCCTGGGCTTTTTCCCCCCCCTGTGCTTTTTAATGCTGTTTTAATTTCTTCCTGGGAAATTTCTGCGTCTAAGGAATTCAACTTTGCTTCACTTAGTTTTGGTAATCCCGCATTTTTTAAGTATGTCATCTTTTTTTTCTTAATTCCCTCTTGAGTTTCTTTTAGAGGGCCTTGGGGACTAATATTATATAACTTTTTGTAATACTCCGTAAACACTTTAATAATCTCTTTATTTGAGTGGACCAACTCCCCCTTTGAGCTTTTTATCTTTTCTATATAGTTCCTATTTTTCTTTTTATTCAAAGCTCTCATTAGATATCTTCCTGGTCTGTCCCCCCATCTATATCTCTCGTTCATAACCCTGTTGTATACTCTTCTCTTCTCCTCATCCATCAACCTCTCTAGTTCATCTTTTTTATCCAATAACTTCTGTCTCGTATCATTTGTTATTTTCTTTTTATGTATCTGCTCTAAATCCAATATTTCTTTTAATAGCCCACTGACCCTCTCTCTTCTTTCCTTTTTTTTCCTTGCTCCTGCCGCAATCAAGATTCCTCTTATGAATACCTTATGGCTTTCCCAGACTGTGGCTATCGATACTTCCTCTGTTTCGTTCTCCTTAAAGTATACCTTAATCTCTTCCTCGATTTTCTGAACTACCTCCTCATCTAGAAGAAGAACCTCATTTAACCTCCACCCTAATCCTCCAGTCCACCTTCTTCCCCATCCCATCTTCATTACGACCGGAGCATGGTCCGAGAACGTCCTTGTCTCTATGTCAATTTTAACCAGGTGATCTATAAGTTGATGGTCTATTAAGATGTAATCTAATCTCGAGTATATCTCATGTGCATTAGAGAAGAAGGTATAGTCTCTGTCTTTCATATGCGTTATTCTCCAGGTATCCACTAGTTGACATTCATACATCGCTTTCTTCAAAGCTCTCAGGGACCTACTCCCCTCTCTCTGCACAGAAGAGGTATTATCCCTTTGTGGATCCATACAGAAATTTAGGTCTCCAGCTACTATCAAGCGCCCTTTTTTGAATTCCATTAATTTTTTCAACAGGCCCTTCATATATATCTCCGGGTTTTTATTAGGGCAGTATATATTGGCTAAAGTACACTCTATCCCCTGAAGTCTACCTTTTAAGAATAAAAACCTCCCCTCCGGGTCGGTTCTTCTATCCTCCAGCTCAAATCTCATATTCTTTGCCAAACCTATTGCAACCCCTTTTGCTCTTTTAATTGGAGAATCTGCATAGTACCATATTGGGTAGTGTTTAGATTTCAATTTCACATTTGCCTCTATCTCAAAATGCGTCTCCTGTAAAAATACCACTGACGTCGCCCTATGATGTAACTCATTAAACAACCTAAACCTCTTCCCTGGACAACTCAGCCCATTCACATTATAAGTTATAAACTGTATTTCTTCCATCTTTCCCACTTAACTCCGTCTCTCTTCCAGATGCCTCTTCCTCTTTGTCCCTTCTGTCCTGCAGAGTATTAACCCAATACCTCCTCCCCACCCTCCCTCCCAACTCCCGTCCCACCCAACTCCCATCCCCTCCCCCCTCCCACCCATTTTCCCATCCCACCCCCCTTCCTCCCCCTCCCCTCTTTTTAGGCCTATTGATTGCCTACCGATCATTTGTGGTAATACTATCCACTTTTGATTTAATCTATAGGGGCAAAACTCCAGCCCTGGACAGCTTTCCACCCTTCCCCCCCTCCCCTTTAACCCCTAAGTCCTACCAAAATATCTCAATAACAGTGGTTTGAGGGCGGCAGGGACAAGGCGGAGGGAGACAGGAGGGCGAGAGAGAGAGAGAAAAAAAAAAAAAAAAAAAAAAAAAACACTATTTCTCTCTCTCTCTCCCTCCCCCCCCCCGCCCCCCCCCATCAACCAATTGCCAGTCCTCTTTTCTTTTCGTTCTAATTTCCCAGTGTTCTTCTTCCCAGCCAGGAATCTCCATTCTTTGTAGATTGAGTCTGTCGCAAAAATTTTTCAAATCTTCTGGGAACCTAAGATATGCTGTATTTCCACTTCTCCATCCTATTAGGCACTCAGGAGTCCCCCATCTATATTGCACCTTTTGTTCTTTCAATCTTTCCAATAGAGGTCTAAGGGTTCTCCTTCTCCATAAAGTCTCTGGTGACAAGTCCGCATATATCTGTAAGTCCTTTCCTTCGTACATAATTACTGCTTTTCCCTTTATCCTCTTCCAAATTTTATCTTTATCTAGGAATTCACAAAATTTGACAAGTATATCTCGTGGCCTGTCCTTTCCCGAATTTCCTTGGAATTTTCCTTGTCTAGAGATTCCTTCTATTTTAGTTTTTTCCATACTAGTGCTGTCCATTATGGAATTTAATATTTTACAGACCATCTCTTGCAAATTTTCTCCTTTAGAATTCTCTGGGACTCCACGTATCCTAATATTTCTCCTCCTGTTCCTATTTTCTTGTATCTCAGCCTTATAAAGCAGTTTTTCTTGGGCTTTCCCCATGTTAATTATTTCTTTTTCCAATTCGGCAATAATTTGGGACTGATTTTTGACTTTTTCCTCCGTTTCTTCCACTCTCACCAAAAGGTGTCCCAAATCATTTCGAATATTTACAATTTCTTGTTTTATTGTTTTCTCTAGATCTTTGAACATTTCTGCCATTTCTTTTTTGTTTGGTATTTGTAGCTCTGTCTCCATCTCTGTATTAGCCGATATTTGTTGGCTGCTAATATCAAGGCCTAGTGATAGTCTAGGGCTGCTTTCCAGGCTTAGATCTACTTCACCTTTTCCACTTTTGCCCTGAGTCCTTTCTGGGGTTATATTTCCCTGGGAAGTGTATTTTTTAATAGAACCAGTCTGAGTCCCTTTTAGCCCACTTCCTTTTGCGCTTTTATTTTTCATTCTTCTATTGCTCTTTTTCTTCTTTATAAGCTCAGGGGTTAAGGAGAGATAACTAATAATATATACAGCACAACTTATCCATTCATTTGGTTTTCAAGCTTATCATTCGCCTTTCCTCTTCTCCTTTTCACTGCTTTATAATTCCCACTCAAGGGGATCCCCTCTCTTCTCTCACACACTGCCTCTCCCAACAGCCCACAAGAAGCATGTACTTTTATTGAGACTCGGTCAGAGTCACTCACCCTGCTCGTATCTCTCTTCTTCTCGGGGCCCGACCAGCATTTCTCTCCGTCCTTCGGCTGGGCAGTGTGTCCGTTTCAGGGGTTCCTCCAGCATAATCCTCCTCCTTTCTCTCTCCAATCCCCCGTGTCTCTCCTCCTTCAGAAGCAGGACTCAGAGCAATGGGCCAACCAACAGGGCCCCAAACAACGGACCGACCAGCACGACCCCCAGCAGTCCTGCAACAATTAAGGTCTCAGCCAGCAAGTCGGCAGTCAGAGCTCCGGGCAGATACCGGCTGACAGGGTTCTGAGCACTGGGCTAGGATGCAGAGCTCCGCGCAGTGAGCCTACCAGCAGAGCACCAGACTATCGGTGCTAAAACAAGGGACCAGGTATTAGGTCGGCAGCCGTGCTCCCAGGGGAAAATTCACAAGCCGATCAGCTCCTCTCTCTCTGCATCAAACACCGGCCGGCTTCCTGGTTTCCCAGTGGTGCTTAGCGGCCGGCCACGTGACTGCACCGCTCCACCTTATCTGCCCGGAACACCTTCACCCCGAGCACCGGAGCCGAATCCCTTCTCAGAGATCAGCTCTCCCACAGGGTTCCTCCATCGATCCAAGGGGGACCACCACACCGCAGCTCCACATCACAGGTAGGGGTTTGGGGAGGTGGGTGAAGAAGCTTATCCGAGAGCTCCTACATCGGGCTCTCGTCAACCGCCATGATTAGGCTCCACCCCCCCAGCAGAATGACGTGGCCTCAGAAATGTAAACATTTTTAATTTATTCAGTTAAATATAAAAATATTGCATATTATCAAGTCGCCTGTGTAGCTCTAGGCTCAATGTCAAATGTTTACTCTATCTGCTTACCATTTGTAAACAGCCTGTTTGCAGAGCTCAGGATTTAAAGGCATAGTTTACCTTTACAAAATAAAACAAAAAAAAACAACACACACACACACTATGCAGATAAGGGGTGTCTGTAGATAAAAACAAAATTGTGCAGCTTTGACCAAAGTTGAATAATACCCTTGCTATAGGTGAAGGCCATTTATGTGCCTCATGAAGCCTGACTGGAAAACTACTAGGATGTTGCCAAGTCACCTCAGCTCTTACTGTTAACCTCCACCATCACAGGAGTAAGCTCCTTCCCTGATTTAAACCTCCTCACATGCATGTTCTCTCCTCTGATGCAGTAGCCCTGAGCTCAGAGTTTGTGAGGTGGAAGTGAACAGCAACAGCTAGGAGTCTCTTAGCAACATCCTAGGAGTTTTCCAGTCAGGTGCCATGAGGTACGTAGATGGCCTACACCTATAGCAAGGGTATTATTCCACTTTAGGCAGAGTTGCACAGTTTGTTTTTATCTACAGACACCCCTTATCTGCATAGATAGTTTTTTTGTAAAGGTGAACTAACCCTTTAACCACTTCCCGACCGGCCGTTGTATATAAACGACTGGACGATGGCACTGCAGGGTCGGGTGGCCGTTTATAAACGGCCTCCCCACAGCCTGGTTGTGCGCGCTCCCTGGGAGCACGCAGCACCACGATCTGGTGCCCGCTGTGTTCTCCGGACACAGTGAAACACCGATTGTCGGACAAGACCACTGTACGAGGTCCCGGTCATGTGATCACTGATTGGCCAATCAGTGATCACATGCAAAGTAGTCAGCAAGATGTCACTTGTGACATCATTGCTTACTATGTGTGAAATCTGTGAATGATCACAGAGGTCACATGGTACAAGGCTATTCACAACAGCCTTGTACCATGTGACAAGCTGTGACCAATCACATCTCACTCAGTACTTCTCAATGGCTGCAAGAATGCAGACAGAGAGAAAGAGAAATTATTGCTTTTACATCCTATATGGGTGTAAAAGCAATCAGTGTAAAAAAAACAAAAAACTTCATCACCCCCCACAAGTAGTACCATGGTGACACTGTACTGCTAGGGTGACAGTATGTAAAAAAAAAAATAAAAACAAAATTAAAAAAAATAAAATAAAAATTTAAAAAATTTTTTTAAAAAAATTATAATTTTTGGTTATAAACTAATTTGGATTTTTTTTTTACTAAAAAGATAACAGAATAAATTTTGGCCAAGATTTATGATGAAATATTATTTATTTGCAAAATTTTATACAAAAAAAACCCAAAAAACTTTTCTTCAAAATTTTTGGACTTTTTCATTTACATAGCAAAAAAAATAAAAATTCCAGCAGTGAATAAATACCACCAAAATAAAGCTTTATCTGTCTCGAAAAAAAAATGGTAAAAAATTCATTTGGGTACATTGTTGCATGACTGCGCAATTGTCATTCAAAGTGTGATAGCGCTGAAAGCTGAAAATTGCCCTGGTCAGGAAGGGGGTAAAAGCTGAAATCTACACAAAGTGAAGAAGCCAGAGCAGTGACTCATAACTTAGGTTTCAAACCTGAGATTTAAAACAGAAGCCAACTTCTGGAAAGGCAACTACTGTGCCATTTCTAAACAATTCTGTTCTGAAAAATCATTCGTCATGTGTTAAACATGTATATTTGTAAAATAAAGATTTAAACTACATAGTATTAAAAAAAAAAAAAAAAACAGAAAAAAAGTAAATTATTTACAAAAACTTTACAAATAAATACAATTGACATAAAAATTAACCACTTGCACTCCAGAGGATTTACCCCCCTTCCTGACTAGGCCATTTTTTGCAATACTGCACTGCATTACTTTAACTGACAATTGTGCGGTCATGCAATGTTGTACATAAAATTAAATTTACAGCCTTTTTTTCGCACAAATAGAGCTTTCTTTTGGTGTTATTTGATCACCTATGTGGCTTTTATTTTTTGCGCTATAAACAAAAGACCAACAATTTTGAAAAATAAAAAATAACTATTTTATCTAGTAAAAAAATTTAAAAAAAAAATCAAATTTTGTCAAATTTAGGCCAAAATGTATTCTGCTACATGTCTTTGCTAGAAAAAAAAATCTCAATACGTGTAAATTAATTGGTTTACATTCAAGTTATAGTCTTTACAAATGGCGGTATAGATACTGGATTTTTTTTTTTTCAATAGTAATGGCAGCGATCAGCGATTTATAGCAGGACTGCGGTGGGCATTGACACTGGGGTGGGGGGGGGACTGACTTGGTGTCACTGACATCTCCAGTGGCACCAATACAGTGATCAGTGCTAATAAAAAGCACTGACATTGTATTAATGGAACTGGGCAGGAAGGGGTTAGCATGTGGGTCGATCAAAGGGTTAACTGTGTGCGTGTTTACATAGTTAGTCTGGCTGAAAAAAAGACAAAAAAGTTCATCAGTTCAACCATATATAAAAAAAAAAAAAAAGTTATAATCCTACACCGACAGTTGATCCAGAGGAAGGCAAAAAACCCAGCACAGCATGATCCAATTTGCTCCTGCAGGGGAAAAATTTCCTTCCTGATCCCCCGAGAGGCAATCAGATATTTCCTGGATCAATGTTACCTATAAATGTTAATATCCAGTTATATTCTGTGTATCTAGGAAAGAATCCAGACCCTTTTTGAAGCAATCCACTGAGCTGGCCAGAACCAACTCTTGAGGGAGTCTATTCCACATTTTCACAGCTCTTACTATGAAGAAACCTTTCCGTATTTGGAGATTAAATCTCTTTTCCTCCAGACGTAAAGAGTGCCCCCTTGTCCTCTGTGATGACCTCAGGGTGAATAGCTCTACACCGAGTTCACTATATGAACCACTGATGTATTTATACATGTTGATCATATTCCTCCTTAATCTCCTCTTCTCAAGAGATAATAAATTCAGTTCCTCTAATCTTTCCTCACAGCTGATCTCCTCCATGCCTCTTATCAGTTTGGTTGCCCCTCTCTGTACTTTCTCCAGTTCCCCAATGTTCATTTTGTGAATTGGTGCCCAAAACTGACCTGCATATTCCAGATGAGGTCTTACTAATGATTTGTACAGGGGTGATATGATATCTCTCTCTCTGGAGTCTATACCTCTTTTAATACAAGAGAGGATTTTGCTCGCTTTAGAAACCACAGCTTGGCATTGCATTCCATTATTAAGCTTGTGATCTACCAGAACTCCCAGATCCTTCTCCACCATTGATTCCCCCAGTTGTACCCCCCTAGTATGTATGATGCATGCATATTCTTAGCCCCCAAGTGCATAACCTTACATTTATCAACATTAAACCTCATTTGCCACATAGTTGCCCAATTAAACAGTGCATTGAGGTCGGCTTGTGAATTGGAGACATCCTGTAAGGACGTTATTCCACTGCACAGCTTGTCATCTGCAAAGACTGAAATGGGATTTTTAATTCCAGACCCTATATTGTTTATAAATATATTAAAAAGTAAGGGTCCCAACACTGAACTTTGGGGTACACCACTGATGACTCTAGACCATTCAGAGTATGAATCATTAACCACTACTCTCTGAATACGATCTTTTAGCCAGTTTTCTATCCATTTACATATGGATTTTTCCAAGCCCGTAGACTTTACCTTACACATTAGCCATGTGTGGGGAACTGTGTCAAACGCTTTTGCAAAATCCAAGTATACCATGTCCACTAGTGTTTCACTGTAAGCACACTGCTTTGTACGGCTCTGCATAGCAGAACCATACAAAGTAGTGTACAGGAGCTGACAGGGGAGAGATCTGTATTGTTTACATACAGGTCTCTCCTCCGTCAGAAATCCTTGGAGATCGCCAGGTGATGGCGGGCAATCACCGGACCTGGTGATTGACAGCCGAGGCCGCGAACGCCCCCTACGCGGAACTGCAAAATCACATACTGTACATACATACATACACATATATATATATATATATATTTCTGTATTTCTGCTATACGGCAGCATGGAAGTGGTTAAAATTGTAAATAGTTAATAAAATAGAATTACCTTGTGGCCAGCTGTAAGCGAATTCAGCATCATTTGTCTGTACAGACGTTTCTCGTACAACAACTCGTGTTTTATGGGATTGTTTTTTATGTTTTGATTGGCTAGGCTGAGGATAAGAATGGCTAGAGGAAATGCTGGAAACATCAGAGGATACGGATTTAGGGAGGGAATATGAGTAAGAGCTCGAACTGAATGCATTGTCAGATGGCACAGAATCTTCAAAATCTTCAGAATAGACAGAATGAATAGTAGCATCATCAGGTCGCTCTTGATTGTAGTGCTCAGAGCTAGAGTGATCTTTGTGATGATGCTTTGACACATCTGATTTATTTGTCTCTGTATGTATTTCAAGAGCAGATTCTTCATCGGAGCTAGACTTCTGTCTCATGAATGCCTTTGCATCTTTAACATGCGAGAGCTCTCTATGGTCTGTAGTAGGTGCTTGCTTTCTTTCCTTAGGTTTTTCATTTGCCGACTTCACAGGTAGCGAGCTAAAGTGTATCTAAAGCAAAGAATAAAAAACGTAATATATTGCATTAACTTTATTTCTTTCAAGACTCTTAACTCACCCAAGTTGGGGATTCTACTAGGAGCACACTTTCTGTCCTTG
The DNA here is from genome assembly GCF_062004578.1 of Staurois parvus. Taxonomy (NCBI): domain Eukaryota; kingdom Metazoa; phylum Chordata; class Amphibia; order Anura; family Ranidae; genus Staurois; species Staurois parvus. The sequence goes on from NW_028317892.1 coordinate 260,920, forward strand.
CATGACAACACTCACTCACTGGAGGAGCAGCGTTGCAATGTTAGAACAGGAGGAATGTTAGTACTACAAAACACCTCCCTTCAATAACATAAGAGGTAGGTATTCTGTAGTCCACAAAGGTTTCTTTGGCAAGAATAAAAGACTGCTTGAGATTAAACGCACTATTTACTTGGGCAACTGTGGCAAATGAGGTTTAATGTTGATAAATGTAAGGTTATGCACTTGGGGGCTAAGAATATGCATGCATCATACATACTAGGGGGGGTACAACTGGGGGAATCAATGGTGAAGAAGGATCTGGGAGTTCTGGTAGATCACAAGCTTAATAATGGCAAGCAATGCCAAGCTGCGGGTTCTAAAGCGAGCAAAATCCTCTCTTGTATTAAAAGAGGTATAGACTCCAGAGAGAGAGATATCATATCACCCCTGTACAAATCATTAGTAAGACCTCATCTGGAATATGCAGTTCAGTTTTGGGCACCAATTCACAAAATGAACATTGGGGAACTGGAGAAGGTACAGAGAAGGGCAACCAAACTGATAAGAGGCATGGAGGAGCTCAGCTGAGGAAAGATTAGAGAAACTGAACTGTTATTGGATCATGCTTTGCTGTTTTTTTTGCCTTCCTCTGGATTAACTGTGGGTATAGGATAACTTTTTTTTTTTTTATTGTAACCTCTTCACGCCGGCCGAACGCAAATGTGCGGCCTCCCAGCGTCTGGGCCTAGACCCCGAGCAGCCGCACATTTGCGTTCTATTAAAAAAGGACATATGTGCCGAGAGCGCGCACCCTGCGCGCTCCCAGCACACATGTCCGGTACTCACGAAAAGGTCCTGATCTCCTCTTTCGATCGGGACCTTTCCTGATCGTGTGACCGCCGTGATGCTGCGTCACGGCGGTCACGTGACCCTAAACCCCGCCTTCTGAAACTCTTAAAGGGCCGGGAGGCACCGGCATAAAGGGGTTAATGGTTGAACCAGATGGACTTTTGTCTTTTTTCAGCCAGACTAACTATGTACACTAATTGCACAGGGCTAACTGAACAAATATAACAAAACACTTTCAATGATAAGTATTTAACAGACCAAAATGGAGCAATTAAGATAATTGTTGGGGTTCCCATACACTTTAATATGGTGAATCATCAAGGCAATAAGGATATTCACGACAACAATTCTACCAGGCTAAAGGAAATAAATCCAATGTTACAATTAAGATTTAAAAAACAAAACAAAAAAAAACCAAAACACACAACACAACTTTACCTTTTCTTCACGTTCTTCATTGCCTGCAGCAGGTGTCAGTTCCTCCAAGCTCATTATATTCAGTTTAAAATCTAAAAAAAATATACTAGTGCATCAATTCATAATCCAAGTAACTGCGTAACTTTAACAAGACCCCTCTCTGACGTCAAAGGAAAAATGTATTTCTATGTATGTCTAATATATGCAGTCATGCTTGGTGGTGACCAGTTTGTTGATTTATGATCCAAATAATTTCATAATACCACCCTCTGATGTCATTTAGAATATATATTCCTTGTAGTAGTAGGTGACTATATACTATATGCACTATATACTATAGGCACTATATAAAAGACAACATGCAGTTTTTGTGTCTCACTGATCGTTATCATTTCTACCTCAGCACAAATGTGTTCCAGAATACCGCTTTACTTCAATTACTAACAAAAAATTTTATATAATAATATATTAATGTAAACCTGTCAAGAGAAAAAAAAAACAAACAAAAACAGGCTGACATCCTTTTGAAAATAGGAGTCGCCTGGCTATCACGTCGAACTCCTGGCCTGTACTGTATATTTTGAGCCGCTCTAACAAGTATGTACAAGTGACTACATCTGAAAATTCTTAGAAAAAGTAAAACGTCCTTATCTTAAAAGGATCTGAAAGAATCTGTAGATAAAAACAAGATGTGCAGCTTTGACCAAAATGGAATAATGCCCTTGCAATATGTGTAGGCCATTTATGTAACTCATGAAACCTGACTGAATAACTCCCAGAGATTGCATCTCCCCATCCTGCCTAGTTGCTAGGTTGTTCCTAAGCTGTTACTGCTCACCTCTACAATCACAGGAATGAGATCCCCTCACATATGCTCTCTTCCTCCGATGCTCTCAGACGCTGAGCTTGAAGTTACTGCAATCTCCTGTGATGGTGGATGTGAACAGTAACAGCTGTCTTAGCAATGTCCTAGCATCAAGGCAGGATGGGCAGATGCCATCTCTGGGAGTTTTTCAGTCAGGGTTTATAATATATGTAAATGGCCTCCACCTATAAAGCAAGAGTATTATTCAACTTTGGTCAAAGCTGCACAGCTTGTTTTTATCCAGAGATCCCTTATCTGCATAGGCAGTTGTTTTCTGGTAAAGGTGAACTATGCCTTTAAGCTAGATTACCTGCTGTATATATAAAATTTACTTATCCCATCTGTAAACTATTATTGACATTGTGCTGTTGATACACTGAAGTGCAAAGTTGAGGGGAATTGATCACAAACGGAGAAGCCAGAATCTTGAACAGCTGTGCCTGGTAACCAGGCAGTTTATATCTGTTATTTCCAAAGCTTAAAGTGGTAGTAAAGTCAGGATTTTTAAAATCTGCTGACAGGCAGGGTTTTTATAACAGAAGAGACCCTAGTGGTCTTCTGTCATAAATGTCCCCCCGCCATCAGTGATGTGGTTTGAGTCACGCATGTGCAACTCAGGTCACAGTTATGACCCGCTCTGAGCGCCGCAGTGATGTGACTCCTGTGAGCATTCACGGAAGTGACGTCCTTGCAGCCCAGCCATTGAAGTGGCTGAAGATAGAGAACCCAATAGGAAGACCGGGCAAAGATGGATGCGCTGAGGACAAGAGGCATCCGTTTTCAGGCAAGTCTGTCATAATGTGCTAGTATGCGGTGCACACTAGTACATTATGACATAAACCTGCAGGGTTTTTATTTAAAAACAAGACTTTACTACCGCTTTAAGTGAACAAGCTGAAGATGGAAGCTAATTGGTTGCCATGCACAATGATCTAGATTCTGTCTGGCAAAGTTTTGATATATGTCCCACATTGTATTTAGCTTTATTTTTGTGCTTTCTGTGACTACCTTTACAATGAAAGTCTAGGTAAGCAGTTAAGTCCTGCCATATATAATGTTTTCACTCCATAAGACGCACCTAGGTTTTAGAGGAGGAAAACCAGAAAAAAAATATTCTGAACCAATGGACTGCGGACATACTACAGGAGATGACCGGAGCCTGCGGACATACTACAGGAGATGACCGGAGCCTGCGGACATACTACAGGAGATGACCGGAGCCTGCGGACATACTACAGGAGATGACTGGAGCCTGCAGTGGGCACCCAGCTATGAAGCCGCAAGCTGTCACATCCGGGTGCTCCCACTAAAGATGATGAGGTGATGAGGACACTGCTGGACCAAGGAACAGGTAGGACCGAGGAGCAGGTTCTGCTGCCCAGAAGAGCCGAGAGGCTGACCCAGTATTCTAACATGGTGGCGATGTGGGAAATCCAGGCCGGCCACTCCATAAGATGCAGACATTTCCCCCATTTTTTTGGGGGGGAAAAAAGTGCGTCTTATGGAGTGAAAAATACGGTAGTTTGCACAGATTGTCAGTATCCCCAAAGCAGCTTCAAATACTTCATCCTACAAAGATTAAAATCAGTAATGTGCTTCAATCCTAGGTAATCGTTTGAACTTATCATGCACCACAAGCATGTATACAGAAATTAGTAGCTCACATGAGATACAACAATGGAAACTGTCATATTACCATTGGAACTTGCACTACTTAAATCATCTGCTCTGGAAAATAGCTCATCAAGGGATTTAAAGTCGCTTCTCTGGGAGAGAGGAGTTTTACTACGTCTCCCCAGTCGTGCCCTTGGAGAGTTAGTCAATGAACTTCTCACAGATGGGGAAGGAGACCGTGATCCAAATCGAATTAAGGAGTGCCTTCTCCTTGGGTATCTTGGAGTGCCATGACTAGGAGGAGAAGGAGTTCTGGAGGAAAAGCGGGAAGGAGGACGACGTGGAGAGAAGCCAAGAGCTGAAGGACTCCGGTGCAGGTTTCTGTGTGGTGTTAATCTGCTGGGTGGTGAGGGAGTTCTAGGTGGTTTCTAATGAAGAGAAAACAAGAGAGAGTTCTTACATATTGCTTAAAAGGTATATTCCACTTTTTGAAAAAAATTTAATAAAATGTACCTACATTGCTCTCCAGGTCTTCTCCTCCAGCCCAAGGTATATATGGAGGTTATGGGGGCTAGAAGAAGTAATCGATGCTGACACCACTGCACTTGTGTTTCATTGAGAACCACTAGCCCCTCTCTGCTGCAGTGGCAGATGAAACTTGTAGTTTCATGCACAGCCATATCAAATTCAAACATATACAAAATGATGTCGGAAGAAAAACCCAGACATTCATGTAAGTGGAAGGTGGTTTGAGGGTGTGGGGCTGTGGAACTATGTTCCATGTTAAACTCTAAATATGAGTGTAACAAGAAACATGGTATAAAAGGTGGAATTACAATAAGCATTCAAGATGTATACCAAAAATATATGTAAAGGCATCTCAATTTTTAAATTTTATTACATTGGATTTTTGGTTTGTTGTGTCCCAGAGGGAACTATTGGTCTATAATCCCCTGAGCCACGAATTTCTCTGACAGAAGTGAAGGGAAATTTCCATAGCAGAACGCAGGCAGCAAAAAAAATGCCTGGTATGAGTTTTAACACTCTCCTACTCTAACCGAAGCTGGGAAAAAAGTTTTGGCCTTACATACCCAATAGTTTATCAATTTAAGCTACCATTTATAAAGTGAAAAAAAATAAATCTATATGCCAAGCGCAAATCTGTTTCCGTGTCCACAATTTGATTTTAGATTCACCATTAAAAGAAAAATAGGTTTACTAAAGATATAGATTAGTGAAAATGTATAAAAAGCCATGTAAGCTGAAAAACCAGGGTCTTTGCTTTGTATATTTTTCCTAGACTTTTTCCTAGACCATCCTCATTGTAACTTATTAGGACTTATAAAATGGCCTTGTGACCAGGGGAATAATTATCTAAATACTGTAACGTGCTGTCTTTACTGTCATGCTGATTGGTAGAAAGATCTGAGGTTCAGAGAAAGAAACCCAGACAGAAATCCAAGGGAGATGGGTGCCTCCGATTAAAGTATGCTCAGCTAGGTGGTTAATCCTACACACTGCAAAGACTCATCCAACAGGTTGGGTGCTGGGGAAATCATATGCAAAAAAAAAAAAAAAAAAAAGAGAAAGAAAATGTTACAGGCAACAATGACCTGGCCGTGGTGTGCAGCTCAGTACACGGGGTGTGTGCATTTTATTTATACACACACACACACACACACACACACATACATATACACACACTGTATGTGGTCAATGTTGAACAGGAGAACATAGCAAACAGAGGAATAGCAGTAGAGCAGTGGGAAGAAATGATGCCTAGAAGCAAAAGTAAGCAAGCGGTAAGGCCGAAATTTAAAATAAGTATTGATTGCATATGTGTGAAAGCATAAAAGCATTCTATAGTGGGGTAACAAAAAGGAAGAAAGGGTTTCAACTAATGTCATAGGAGATGAAGGCCAGATTTAGGAGATGGTAAATTATAAAGCATTACTAAATGTAAATGGCAATAAGAAAATATGTAACAAGCATTAGAGGTGGAGGAAAAATAAACTTGATACAGGAAACGATTAAAGTGGTTGTCAAGTCTAAAGGTTTTATTACCTTAATGCATTTTCTTCATTAAGGTAAAAAAAAGTCCTGTATCGATCCAGTGCTGTGCCTGGCTTCAGTTCTTCTCTCCCCTCTTGGATGTGAGCAGTGGGAGCCATTGGCTCCTTCTGCTGTCAGTGAAATCATGAGAGGAGGGATCGGGGGGGGGGGGATGGGGGGGGGGCAGGGTCGAGCTGCACTGTGTCAATAGACACAAACAGCCCAGGTCAAGATTGAGCCCACATGTGTGCCACCATCGGAAGCAGTTTCCTATGTCAGCACACAGAGAAGAGGAGGAGCCAAGAATGCCAGGAGGGGACTCCAGAAGAGGAGGTTCTGTGCAAAAACAGTACACAGAGCAGGAAAGTATAAGGCTTATTTTAGTAAATGAGCATTTGCAATCATTTTAATGATCTGAAGGAAAACAAACTCACATTAGTAGAAATAGCAGTAACTGAAGGAGATTGAGAAGAGTGTGCAATAGGAAAGTTAGCACAATAAATAGAAAACAGTACAGTGAATGGCATAAGGTAACGATGTAGTAATATAATAGTAAGGTTCTAGCATTACTGCATTTGCTTTAGGTCTATGATTATAGCCCTGTGTATCAAGAAATGCAAATGCAGGAAAAATAAAATAAATTGATGGGAGAGAAAGACTTCAAAGAGGATCTTTAAATGAAAGTTGATATACTGAGAATAAATATGACCAAAAACAAATTAAACAGCAGCTACTGTATAAAACTATATATAAAAAGCAAGCAAGTATCCCACATGGCTGAGGAAAAACAAGAATTCCTTAAGAATGAAAGAAATACATGAACATGGTTAGGGCCTTGCATTTCAAGGGCTGTAGAGTGAAAAAGTCAGAGAGAAAAAGAGAAAGGGAGAAAGTACAACTGAATACATTTACTTTTTTTCACTGTAAGCAATTAGCAACAGTGTGTATATTAGTAAAGCAGAGAGCACACAGTGTTCAGGCTGTGCTGGATGTTTAGCAGCCCCTTCCCCAATTGTCTCTTCCCTTGGCACATCTCTAGAATTCCAGTTCACTCAATATAATATAAAAGAAGTACATACTGCATGAGTGAGACAGCATATGTGCCAAAAAGCCACAGCAATTGTGAATCCAAAAGGAAAAAACAATATTTTTTACATCAAATTATCAGAGTTGCCATTGTGACTTGTGTTCAAAAAGGTGTAAGTTGTGTGTCTGTCTTCCATATCCTTCTTTCACTTTGCAATTGACTTACTAATCTATCAGAAGGATGCATATTAGATTGGAGTCAGTGATTCACCCAGTAGTAAATCAAAGACCAGGATGACAGCCCCATAACCTGCATGTTTAAAGAAGTCAGAAGTGATGGCTGCAATATCTTTATCTTAATATTTTTGGTTTTATCTGAGGACACACTAGACTGGGGAATGTATTCAGTATGATTGTTCAGAGTGCCCTTTCCTGACAGATGTGCTATAACACAGCCACCTTAAGTCAAACAATTCTAAAGTTTTGTCCATGTATTTGAAGAGACTTGTGTTGTTGTAGAACTAAATGTACTAGGAATGAGAAAATCCAAAATATGTAACCCATATAGGAAAAAACTTTTTTTTTTATACCAAATCCCAAGACAGGTTCTGATGAAACCATCCCAAACATTCTCCCATTATACAAAGACTCCACAATTTAAGCTCACCGGCATTTTCAACCACTTTTCATCAGTTTCGGAAAACTCCACTGAACTTCCAACTAGCTGAAGCATTTCTTCCTCTTCGCTCTCTGCAACCGTCTTCTTATTCTCTGCTGAACTGCACCTTACGGAAGGTGTCCTGATCTGTTCTTTGAGCTCTGGTTCCCTTATATTGACCTTTTTCTTCAAAAACCTATTCCCATGGAAGCTGAGTTCACTACTTGACCTGTTGGAGAATGGTCTTTCCTCCGAAGTCCTCAAGTCAGAGTCATTCTCCGAGATGTCTAGTTCTATTTTTCTGTTAATAAAACAAAAAAAGAAACAAAATAAAAATAGGATGACGGTTACCATGCAAACTGAGTGATAAATACTAAAAGCAGCAGTGTGTTTTTCCCAGGTATACCTCAACTGATGTCGTTTCTCAAACTCTGCCAGTCTCTTCAGTGCTGCACTGGTTGGCACCTTTGACTGCACAGGTTGTAGCTTTGCCACCACGCTTACTGGTTTGACATTGCTCTGAGTATCTTTACTAGCTGGGGTTTTTTTCTTTAAAAAACGGCTTTGGGTTCCTGTTGACTGTTGAGGGCTAACAGTCCCTTTATAATTTTCACTTTCTTGTTCTGAAGCCGACAAGTCGCTTAGGTTAGCAATTGATGGTTGTGATAGTTTTAACACGCTTGTTTTGTTGCTGAGTGCACGCATGTATTCCTAAAAAAACAAAGTCATTTTTACATTAAATTAAATAAGAGCAGATCTATAGTACATTTTTTGTTTAGGTTCAGGTAAATCACCAAAATCAAAATTTAGTTAAGGTGATTCTGAGTTTTAGTATCAGAACACAAACTGGTATCTTCAATGCAAGTCAGAAATTACAAATTTGCAAGCGTGAACATAATCTTTTACATAGCAAAACTTTTGTTCTGCTGAAATATTGCCTACCTCACTGTTTTTCCTGTCCTTCTGTGCCTTTACAGTCAATGTTATCTGCTTTGCTCAAAGACTGCCTGAATAACAAGGCCCATTAATGCTTCAATTGCCTGGGTGACACCAGAGCTTTATCTGGAGCATGGTTGTCACCCAGGGGGTACTCATCCACATTCTAAACTACTTCTAAAAAGTCAGAGTAAAAAGAGTTAAAAGGAAAAAAAAAAAAAAAGTCAATGTGCAGACACAGAGAGGCACTTAACTTGTTTAACTATCAGAGGATCCTCTAAAGTAGAAACAGAGAGGAGGGACAGTAGGTATGTCCTTTTGAAATTTCATGCCTACATTTCACTCATGTGCTCTTCTACGTTTGATGAAAAATGTCGTATGATCCAGCACAGGTGCACAAAACCTAAAGTTAAGGGTTCAATGTGTACAAATGTATGTTTAAAAAAGTGTTACTAAACCCACAACAGTATAACCCTCCATATTGTGTAAACAGGCTATTTGATCCTGTCTTCTCTGATCCTCCCCTTCTTCCACAATCCCTAATCCATCTGCTGATAGTACAGAGCCCTAGGAGGCACTCTGCACATGGTCATGTGTGTATTTCTAGAGAGGTTTTTTTCCTTTATTTTTTGGGGGGAGGGTGCATGTGATCGGCACAGGACCAAATCAGCACTGTCCAGACACAGGGTCAGGGGTTATGCAGCCTCATAGGACAGTCAGAGGATAATGAAAACTCCTACAAAATGTAACCAGTCCTCGGCTGGACACTAATGGAAGTCATAAGACTGCTATATACTACTGATGAGAAAAGGTATTTAGCAGCTTTTATTTACTAAAATAATTGCATTTCTGTGTACTGTGGGAGACCAGATCTAGTGAATGCAGGGTCCTGGGTTTAGTAACACTTTACAGCAGTTAAAAAATCTTATTTGTGGCAAGTTTATAAAACAAATGATTTAGCAATGGTGTTAAAGGGGGAATTCCATACATTATATTTATTTAAAAGGAGCATTTAGTTCCACTTTTAAAGTGGAATTCCAGTAAAAACTTTAAAATGTCACATTTCTTGTTACGAGTCAATTAATTACCCTTTGTATTATTCATTCTTGTAATCACTAATGGTCTTTTTCCTCTAATTCTGCCCTGCTCCAGAAAATGTAAAGTGGTTGAAACCCAGTAGAGTGACTGGCCTCAGGTGATGCACAGACCTGAAACAAATCCTCCTACAGAAGTTGTATATGTCTATCTGCAGTCTTCCCTTCTCTACAGCCGTTCAAAGTCCAAAATGTATACAGCTTGTCTGAACTTTCAGAAAACAAGGGACGGAGAGCTGAAGTTACACTCTGCAGAGATCAGTGAGTAGAGCTCTAAGAGCTGAGTGTAGGGAAGGTGCAAACCCTCCTTCACACAGAGGAGCTTGTGGCATTGCTCAAGGCTGTATGTAAATGATAATCACCCTGTTGGCAGAGAAAGAAAGAGGAAGCAGCATCCCAAGTTACTCCAGAGACTTGGTGTAGTATGTAGGGTGAACGCCACTCAAACCGATCCCCAGAAGTCAGAAAACAATGTGTGTGTGATAGATGGCCTCAGCCGTCACTCCGGCCTTGCCCTGGTCTCAGAGGCTTAGAAAACAGACAGCCTGAGAACTAGATATAGCACCATTGGCTGTGAAACAGGTGCGTGTGCAGGTGATGTGAAAGAAAGGTTAAGAAAAGGCTGATGAAAAAACTTCAGAGAAGAATATATCAAACATGAGAGAAAAATAATAACATTTCTAAACTCAAAAACAAACAGAGGGAACAAAAAAGAATAAAAGAGAAGATAAATAAAAAAAAAAAAAAAAGATATAATAGAGAAGATGAAAAAATGGAAAATAAAAAAGTATAATAAACAAAAAATGTAAAGATATGAAAAAAAAAAAACACATACATATACATTTTTCTTTTGTTTTGTGTGTGTTTTATTATAAAGAATTAAAATAAACACTTTATATGAAAATGAATTAAAAATAAATATGCCTGAGAAAAAGTAAGGAATATAAAAGATAATAGATGAAAAGAATAATAATAAAGATAAAAGGTGGGTGACAAATGTAGAAAAGAACATGTCATGTACCTTTGATTGACTGTACCACTGTACAATTTCAATAAAACGCAACTGTTAAAAATAAAAAAAAAATAAAACACACACACGTGAAAAATGAATAATGAGAAAAAAATAATGTAAAAAATAAAAATAAAAAAAAAGGGAAGAAAAAAAAAATGTATTTAATCAAAAACGGTAACAATAAAAATAAAAAAATAGAAAAATGAGAAAAAAACCCCAAAAAAACTTAAAACTTTTTTTGTCCTGGAAAAAACACAGAAATCTGTTGTCCTTGTGCAGGGGCATCATGTAGGACATGGAAAGAAGGGAGATAAGACAAAGGGAGGGGATGTATCGAAGAACCGTAAAGTGAAAGATGTTTAACTCAGTGACCATAGTCGTTTTACTGTGGCTGCTTTATGAAGCCAAGAACAAAAGAAAATGAAAAGAGACTTAGGAGGTTTTCTACATTTTTATTCATAGTAGTGAGTGACAAACCACTCAAAATTCAGTCCTTTAGGTATCCGAGTTTCAAGTCTAAAAATCCAGAATACTTCCCTCTTACAGAGGAGGGAGAAACGATTCCCTCCACTTTTGTGTGGATCGATGCGTTCTATAACCTGTGCTCTAAGGAAATGGGTATTTGAATTATGATATATTCTGAAATGTCTAGAGACATGGTTTTCTCTGTTCGTTCTGATGTTAGATAGAATGGTGACTTGTTGTAATTCTGGAGAACCCAGTAAGGTTATAAGATAGTTAATGGACATAAGTTGTTGTTCGCCAGTGAATCCTAAATTCCAAGCGTTATTATTCAAATAAATACAGAAGGAAATCTTCAAGCGGTACCTCCTTGTCCACTATGAAGATTAGGTCATCAATGTAGCGATAATACGCCTTAATGAGATGTCTGTATGGATGGGAGGAACTATAGATGAATTGTTCAGCCCAACTGCCCATATAGAGAATGGTGTATGTGGGTGCAAACCGGGCATCCATTGAGGCACCTTGTTTCTGTAGACAGAACTTTTAATCAAATGAGAAGTGATGTTTTAACAAGAAGGACAGGCTGTCTGTTTCCTAAGCCTCTGTGACTAAGCCCTCTATGGGCGGGGCAAAACACATCAGTGGAGGTAGGTGGAGCGACGGCTGAGACCATCTATCACACACAAGTTATTTTCTGACTCCTGGGGATCAGTTTGAGCGGTGTTCACCCTTACATACTACCTCCTTCACACAGGAACATAGCTGAGGCTGTCAATCCGCTGGAGGTCCCTTCCCTTTCACAATTTTTCCCCTGGTGTCAGTAAAACTACTCAGAAGTGATTCATGCTGATAGCAGAAGAAAAAGGCAGCAGACAAAATTGACACTTAGTGCTCCTAACTGAGACAAGTACACACTATAGAGGGATATGCTTTGTTCACATTTCACTTTAATCTCTCTAGCTAACGATATAACCAACATTTCCATGCTGCACGAAGCGCAATCTCTGTATCCAGGTGTCCAGGTTAAACACATCCAGACAGCAGAGCAAAATATTCCTTGGTCTCCTTAGAAAATGTAGTCAGGTTATAAAAAAAAAAAATACTCATACAAAATGTATTTCTAATTCAAAAAAAGAGTACTTAATAGTTATGCAAGTCAGTCTATGGTGAACACCAACCTGTAGTTCATCTGAAGGATCCTTAGGTTTCACAGGAACCCTCTGACCACCAAGCTGGGCTTCTGCCCTGGCTAGGGCTGAACTTCTTATCCCACTTCTAGCCATTGCGTTTCCCCTGCTGAAGAAGAAAAGAAGGATTACTGCTCCAAATTAAAATGAAAATAGAATTTTCACAGAGTAGAACATTATAGGTCTACTGAACACCAAGACCTGCGGGAATGAGGGCTGCAGCTATGACAGTGATGCGATCCTCTTAATGAGTGATGAGAGAGGAGGGAAAGTCAACATCAGGATCTCTTTTGTTCATTCAAAGAATACAAGGTGTTCTGTGAATTGACAGAGGCAGAAGAAAAAGGAGAGGAAAGGAAGGGTGAACAACAGAATTACTTCACTGTCACAGCTCTATCCCATCAGGCTCTACCCAACCTACAACTCTATGACTGCTGTGACTGTGGGGTGGGCGGAGCATAAGTACCATAAAGTTCACCTTGAATCCAATCACTGCAGTCTGCAGCTAACCACAAGCAAGGTGAACCTAATGGGAACTGGTCTCAGAGTTCCCCCATTAGGCTCTGCCCACCCCATAGCTAAACATCTATGAGCCTGTTTTGTAACTGGCACAGTGGCTGGGCTCTCAGCATAAGTGAACTGCACTGATGATGGAGTGTCTGGTATGAACATTCTGTCCTAAGTGCTGGCCTCCATGCATCAAATACATGTACCGGTTTCCAACATATACATTAAAGGATGAGTTCACCTTTTATAAAAAATGCACATCTCTTTGATCTTGGCATTTAGTGTGCCCAAGAGGCAGGAGCAGTGTTAAAGTCTGTGGCAGGCTGAAAGAGGCTGCAGCCGATTGGAGCTGAACACTGTTCTGAGACATAAGCATTCAGGTATGCCCAGAATGCAGGTAGTCTGTGTTTCAGGCATACATCTTTTGACACAAAGGGCTTGTGCCTCCCAGGCACACGAATATACAGATATTGGACGCACATGGGCTAAACACCTGTGTGCAAGGGGCCTATCTAGTACTGGCATATTCTTGTCATTTGGAATTAAGTGTTTTTTTTGTGGACTAAACCAAAACTATGATTTATCAAAATGCGAACTGAGCCATCCAATCATGAAGAAGATGACCACAATTACCCTCGGTTCAAACCTAAGCGTTTTCCGCAGCATTTTTGCAGAAACGCACTACAGTCCATTCAACACGATTTCCTATAGGACACGTTCACATCTCCGCGTTTTCACCAGGTGCGTTTTTTGTAAAGAGTCAGGCGCTTTTTTGAATGCAAAAAGTTGCATTTTTAGTTCTATAGACTTCAATAGAAATGCTGCAGAAAAGCATGTAGTGCATTTTTGCTGAGTTTTAAGTCTGTCTAGCAACAAGAAAAATATATATATATATATATATATATATATATAAAAAAAAAGCAAAACATTAAAAAAGCGGCAAAAACGCATGTGCAAAAATGCAGTGCTGAAATAGCTCAAACGCAAACTGCATAGCTGTGACCCTAGCCTTAGGCCTCAAGCACACAGGATGTTTTAAAATGCTACTCCTCTTGGCAGCAGCAGCGTTTTGGCAGAAAAAAAGGCTGATGCTTATAAAAGTATCTATCACTTTTACGAGCGTTTTTGCTCATTTACAGGTGTTAATCGCTTGGGCGTTAATTCATTTCATTGGCCAAAATAATAATTTATTCTGGCCTTTTAAATGAATTAATGTTCAAGCACCAAACGTGGCTAGCGTTAACACGCATTGAGCGTTTTTTTCTACCAAAACTCTGCTTCTCCTGGCAGTGGGTTTTTTTTATTACAGCTCCTAAAAGCCTCTGCCACTAAAAGTCTATGTGTGCATGGACACATAGGATAACATGGAGAGCTGTTTGGAAGCTGTAAAAAAAACAAAACAAAAACCGCCTGACACCCCTGCCGTGGCTGCAAAAATGCCCTGTGTGCATTAGGCCATACACGCTATAATCAGATAGTACAAACTCCTTGAAATTTACCAAAACTATGTAATATGAGGACAAATCTACACAATTTATTTAATCTGCACCCTTTGTACAGGCAAGGGCCTGACAAAGGGTACAAATTAAATGAATTTATAAACAACTATGTAATGTAAGGACATTACATAGTTGTTTGTAAATCTAATGGCGGTTGCAGGCGCTACAATTTTTTTTATGCGATCGCTGTGTGATTCAATCAAAATGACTGAATCTGCAAACAATCAAATAGCCATTACTTCCCTTCCAATCAATTAGACTCTAATTCAAGTCATATTCAAACAAACTGAGTCAATCGGCCAGGCAGAAAAATGATCAAATGGTCTGCGTCGATTGGCAGCACTGGGATAAATAATCAGTACGACCAGATTTCAATCAGATTCCATAGTGGAAATGGAGATGTGGTTTGTGATCGTATGCCCAGAGCTTAACGATTGATAGAAATTCACTTCCACCTGGGTGTGGCATATCAAACGGGGTGGCACCTATAGATCGATTATCCCGATCAGGAAAGATTGATCAGAAACAAACTGATTATTTATGGATGTGTGTTTGGCCACCATAAAGGAGATTGTATGGTGTATGGCCTGCTTTAGATGAGCACAGGACCACTCCATCAGTAACCCCGACGGATAAGAAGCAAAGCTCCTCCATTCCTATTGTGCAGCCTTCCTGATGGAGATAATTACTTCTCACCGAATGTTTTCCCTACACAGTCTATATAGAAGACATGACAACCTTCACAAAGCCTACATACTACTAGGACATGGCCAACTCACAAATGTCCGCTTTCACGTCACACCCCACGGCACGACTCCATCTTCACTACCATAGTAACACATACAGCAATAGCCGGTGAGGTCCGCCTCACAGCTCCGGGAACACAGCTTGCATTCCAAGCCTCGTTTCCAGGACTATATCCGCCTGCCCAAGAGCCTTTGCGCGTCCCACATACTACACTGCGCATGCTCTGCTGGCTCCTACTTTGTGTGTGCTCAGTCTTCTGTTCTGCTGGTTACACTGCGCATGTTTGGTTGTCTGTTCTGTAGGTTTGCGGGGTGAAGAGTGAGTTTGATAAATGAGCTCGATTGCTCCAGGTTTTTGACAACTAATATCATTTTCCAATAGGCTGCTATCACTAGCTGTTTGCTGAGGTAGCAATACTTTTCGGTGTTTTTTAGTTGCAGTTCTAATGCTGGTCCTGGGCAGTGTATTGGATAGCTTTGTGAGGCTACATATAAACTATCCTACTCTGACTGCAGCCATGGGAAAACGCAAAACGTGTGTAGCCTGTCCGATGTGGGGGTGCAGTAAAAAATGTTGGGGGCAGAGGATCAGAGGTCATTGCTGGCAGGGCAATAGACGGGCACAGCGCCTTCTCCCACACAATGCACAGGGCAGTATGGTGGCAGGTTAGAGTAGTATAATGGCAATATAGTGGCAAGTTAATGTTGGCTTTGGGGGGACACAACTAAAATTTGGTGAGGCATAGCCCACCCCAGCTCCCCCCCTACATCCGGCCATGGTGTAGACACAGTATCACATTTACACACATTTTTGCTACATTTTGTGTTTTCCGTGGCTGGCAGTCAAAATGTTCCTATCCTGAACGCGATTCTTCCACATTTAGAAGGCTGTTTAACCGCTAGCCTACAGGGCACTTATACCCCCTTCCTGCCCAGGCCAATTTCCAGCTTTCAGCGCTGTCACACTTTGAATGACAATTGCGCTGTCAGACAACATTGTACCCATATGAAATTTTGATCATTTTTTTGTGACAGAGCTTCATTTTGGTGGTATTTAATCACCTGCCCTGATGATCAGTGTACATGTCCCCTCTGCGGAATGCTGATTACTGGCTCTCCTCTCCTCTCGAGCTGTCAGAGTGATAACCGGCATTTCCCTGTTTACATGTGATCAGCTGTGATTGGACACAGCTGATCACATGACCGAGCCGACATCTTCAGCTCTTTCTGTGATCGGTGATCCGCTGTGTCCGAGGGACACAGCGCACCGCTGATCGCCTCGCTGCGTGCTCCCTGAACCGCGCATGCGCAGTGAGAATGGGAGGACGTCATATGACATCCTCCCAGAACAAGAGAGCCACCTTGCGCCCTTTTGGACAAAAATAATAAATGCACTTTTTTTGTAGGTAAAAAAATTAACATTTATTATTTTTGTCCAAAAGAGCCTGGAAAGCATTGCACCAGCAATCAGTAGGTCGCTGATGCCATGCGGGTCTCCTGCAAACCTGTCAGAATATCTGCTTTCCGTATGTATGGCCAAGCAGATATACTGACAGGAAGTTTCCATGAACTACCACGGCGCTTCAGTGTCATGGTAGTTCATTGAAAACTACAATCCCACAGCCACTAAGGCTCCATACTATGTCAGAGGGAGGGGGGCTTCAGCTATGGGAACATGTCACATGTTCCACCCTAAAAACGATCTAAAAACAGATCAAACTGTTGAGACTATGATCTAAAAACAGATCAAACTGTTGAACTCAAGATCTAAAAACAGATCAAACTGCTGAGGTTAAGATCTAAAAACAGATCAAACTGTTAAGTACAGGATTTAAAAATATATCAAACTTTTGAGCCCAGCATCTAAAAATAGATCAAACAGCTAAGACAAGGATCTAAATATAGTTCAAACTGTTGAGCCCAGGATCTAAAAATAGAAATGCTGAGCCCAAGATCTAAAAATGGATCGAACAGTTGAGAAAAGGATCTAAAAATAGAGTGAATTGTGGAGCACAGGATCTAAAAATAGATCAAACTGTTGAGCTCAAGATCTAAATATAGATCAGACTGGTGAGCCCAAGATCTAAAAACAGATCAAACTGTTGAGCCCAAAATTTAAAAATAGATCAAACTGTTAGGCCTTGTTCACAACATAGGTGCAGAAAAACTGATGGGAAAAACACACAAATTTCACTTGCACAGACACCAGTTTGCACGTGAGTTTCAGTGAGTTCTATACACATTGCAAGTTCCTGCACAGAAATAAATCCCCACTTGATACTAGTGTTGTGGTGTGAACAGGGCAATAGAGAACAATGGCAGATCCCTTGCAGAAAAACCCACCTCTCTGCACATGGTGTGAACGTAGCCTAAAGCTGAAGATATAAAAGTAGATCAAACTGTTGAGCCCAGGATCTAAAAATAGATCTAACTGTTGAGCCCAGGATCTAAAAATAGATCTAACTGTTGAGCCCAGGATCTAAAAATAGATCTAACTGTTGAGCCCAGGATCTAAAAATAGATCTAACTGTTGAGCCCAGGATCTAAAAATAGATCAAACTGTTGAGCCCAGGATCTAAAAATAGATCAAACTGTTGAGCCCAGGATCTAAAAAAAGATCAAACTGTTGAGCCCAGGATCTAAAAATAAATCAAACTATTGAGCCTAGGATCTAAAAATAGATCAAACTGTTGAGCCCAATTGGATGATTTCTGTGCTGTTGATCTCTTATCATTTGTAGGTCATTACTGTTTGGTAAGGGAACTGACACATTTGTCTGTGAAGTGGTTTGGGATTCTTACACGTGGACTTTCATCATTCTCAATATTCCACATTTGGACTTTTACATATTTCTCTTTGAAGTTTACTTCTTGTTATGCACATGTGAATTATATATTATGGGACTGCTATTTCACAGTGTTCAGATGCACATTGTTCATTACAGTTTAACTTTATTTTTTCACACACATTTTTGTACCGATCACTTAAGAGATAATGGTTTTGCACACCTTTTAGATTATTTTTTGTAATTCCTTTCCAGACAATTGCTTGTTTTTTTATAAGGCTGGAATCTAATTATATGAAATCCCTCTGTTCATTCCATGGTCAAATGAAGCCAAAGAGGCCAAAAAAAAAAAACAAAAAGAATTGGGGCAGTGCCTCTTTAGGATAGTGCTCCTTTAATTTTTAGACCATCTGAAAAAGGCTCAGAGATGCACAAAAGGGGTCAAAATGGACTCAACAATCCCCAAAAAGAATACAACAATCATTAAAATGCAGAAAAGCCATTGAAGAATGGGTTAAAGGATTTTCGGGTTTTGGAATTATCAGTTTCAGGAAATGGCAGTTTCCCAGCCAAATGCCTGGCTTTTTAAGGCAATAATCAACTCATGAAATCACCCTAGTTATTCCATAGTAAAATGAAGCCAAAAAGGGCAAGAAAAACCCTAAAGAAATTGGCAGAATGCTACTTTAAGGTGGTAGCCCTTCAAATTTTAGCACGTCTGCAAAAGACTCAAGGAGACAGAAAAGGTGTCAAAATGGGTTCAAAAGCAAAGATGCTTAACATTAAAAATGTAATGGAAAAAGGAGGTAAAAGGCCATCTCTGGTTTTATGAATCTCACTTCTGCTTTTGGAAACCTTTATTCTGGTTTCACAAAAAGCAGTTTTTTGACAATTGCATCACTTTTTAAGATTGGAATCAATTCATATGAAATCCCTCTGATTGTTCCATGGCAAAATTAAGCTAAAACAGGCACAAAAAAATGGGGAAATGTTCCTGTGAGCAAATAGGACTTTTGATGCAATGACAGCAGCAAAGCCGTAAACTGCATGCAGCTCCAAGAGCCTACCCAAGGGCTCTTATACCAGAATCTGGGTTCAGATGAGGGAAAATGTCCACCTAGATGAAAAACAATGCATCTCCTGCTTCACAAGCACACAGCGCCCCGAAAACTCGGTGTCAGCACAAATAAAAAGTTCACCACTGACAATACCCAACTGACTCCTGTCCCCTTCACAGCCACACCCTCTTTCCTTGCATCTAAGTCTCCTTCACAGTCCCCCCTTTCTTGTACCCCAGTCTCCTTCACAACCCATCTTGTATACCAGTCCCCTTCACAGTGCCACCCCCCTTTCCTTGCATCCAAGTCCCCTTCACAGCCCCCCCATACCCCAGTCCCCCTCACAGCCCCGCTCTTTCTTGTATCCAAGTGCCCTTCACAGCCACCCCCCATCCTTGCACCACTGTCCCCCTTACAGCCCCCCCTTTCTTGTATCTAAGTCCCCTTCCCAGCTCCCCCATCCCTGCACCCCAGTCCCCTTCACAGCCCTCCCCCCTTTCCATGTATACCAGTGCCCTTCACAGCCCCCCTTCCCTTTCTTGTATACCAGTCCCTTCACAAACTCCCTTTCTTGTTTCCAAGTTCCTTTCCCCTTTGTTTCCAAGCCCTCCCCTTCTTTACACCCCCCAGTCTACTTTACTTGAAAGCCCTCTAACTTATGTGCCATTTCACCCATCCAATCAGTCTCTCTATAACCCTTCTAATCCTACCTTGCACAGAGGTTGGTGGGCTGCTGACGTGGCTTTTTTTCTGGATGGGGGTTGGGACTTCCCAGCTTTTCCTGTTGGCAGGCAGGTAATTGCTGGGACTGCCCCATGTCCTGGCAGTAAGTCTGCGGCTTGTGAGCTTGGATGGTCCCGCCCTCTGGGTGTGTCGCACCTTCTGCCTGCCAGAGATGAAGGCTGAGGCGGCTGCAGGGGAAGGAGGTTTTCAGCTCGAAGAGGACACCCAGGCTGCTGGGTGGCGGAGCCATGGTCCGGATAGGACTTTCATTCAGTCCGGGTTCAGACCGCGGTCCACCATTTAGTGATGTCTGTCCTAGACCATGGGGTTGGATGATTGTCTGCCGAGTCATCTCAACATGGTAGAACTAAAAATCTGAGCAACTGTACAGGTACCATTTTGAAAAACAAGAGGAAAGTAGAGACCGAGGGATAGACAGTCCCTTCTGACAACATCAAACCAATAGAAGGAAACTTCCTTTGGGTGAACTGGAGGTAGATCAAAGAACTGGATAAAGATGTCCTGTTTGCGGAGACAGATAGAAACTACCCCAAGCAAGATGAAGAACTGAGTCCCAACAACCTTGTCTTATGCAAAACCCGTGAAGGGTGTTATACCAGACAGGGCCACCAGCCTGAACACTTCCCTCACTAAGCAAAGGCTATGAGTGGACTACTTCTGATCCCATGGAGTCACAAAGGCAACAATAATAACAGCCTTAATAGTGCTGAGAGCCAAAAGTCATCCTATGCCCAGCTGCAGGAGAGCACATGTCCCACAAAGAAACTCCTGAGGACAAAGTCCTGAGGCTTACACCACAAAAAAAAATGCATCGCATGTCCAGCAATAGATTTAGCAAGAAGTAGACCTCCCAACTTAGCACCAAGGGATTCCTAGAGTTCATGATGCCCTTCCTTTTAGAATTTAAGCTTCAATCATTAAGCTGTTAAAAGCAGCTTGAAGCTGGATGGAAAAACATTCCTTGTGAACAGATGATCCTGATCCCAATTGTCTCTGAGCAACTGTCCAGTGTGTTTTTAGGTTGGTGTACCACATCTGCCTGGAACTATTAGCTGTAATGCCTTCCATCACGTACATGTGAGACAAATGAGTGAAGGAATAGGTCAGGAAGTACTGATCCCACGGTCAACAGAGCATCCACTTTGTCTAAGACAAAACTGCCTAGCCTTTCCTTTGACCTGAGGGCCAAATAGTCAACCTCTGAAAGTGCCTACCTATGACACACCTCCAAGATTAGCTCCAGGGGTAGGAATCACTCTCACAGGTTTGGACGCTGCTGTCTGATGCAGTTTGCCTGCCACTGTGTATACCTGGAATGATGCTCATGGCTAGAGCCGGATGTTTTGCCAAGGATACCAATCTATCTTTTTGCTACAGAAAACTCTGGATTCACCTGACAATTGATGTACACCACCTTCATGGCATTGTCTGCTTGAATCTGGATTGTATAACCTTCCAATAAGGACAGGGACGGTCAAGCCGCCTAAACCTTCTGAATGTTGCTTTGGGAAATGAGAAGCCAAAGACAATCTAGCTCACCATAATCAAAAAGGTGTCCAAGTCTCCTCCCCACACCATGTCCGCCTTGGTTATTTCTTAAACAAAAGGACAGGATGACTCCCTTGCTCCAAAGTTGGACCCCTGAACTTCAGCGATAAGCATATCACCTGTCTAAAAACTGAATCAACCTGTCTTCTGAAGAACAAAGGATAAATCTGATTAGACCTAACAAGCAGACACCCAGGAAGGAGCCTGACCATGGCTTGGTGCCATGGTCGATGTGAGGGCTCCCAAGCACCTCCAGTGTCCTGCCGAGAAGGGGAGAGATGTGTGGGAAGCCCTGGAGAGACTAGCCGGGGAGAGGGGGGGCTTGCCTGGCGGGGTGCATGGACCGAGGACCCCCAGGAGTGGCGGCCATTGCAGCGGGTCTTCCTGTGCTCTTGGCCCGGCGCTGTGTGTTCCCTGGAGCTCAGTGGACGCCGGGCTATCATGTGATCTGCCGCAAGGGAGCTCTGGGAGGCAGAGGAGCTGGCTGGCGTTTCTTGGCGCAAGGGAGATGCTGGCTCTCTTCCTTCTGCACACAGGACCATGTCAGATAGAGACACGTGGAAACGGGCTAGGTGAACACCCCCTGCAATCCACCCCTCACTTGGGAGTAAAAGAAGAGATGTCCTAAAGTGCAGGAAAGTCTCTCAGAGAAGTTTAATCTCTATAGAAACCAGAGATCTCACATGGGGGAAAAGTATTCCTGTTTCGAGTGCGGGAAATGTTTTTCATGAAAGTCCTATTTTTATATATACCAGTGATAATACAAGAGGGAGCAGCCATAACCTTGTTCAGAAATGTTTTTCACAGACGTCCAGCTTGCATATATATCAGAGACCTCACATGAGGAAGATGCTATATCCCTGTTCTAAGTGCGGGAAATGTTTTCTCACACAAAACTAGACTTTACATATATCAGAGATCTAACACAGGTGAAAAGCCATACAGTCAGGTCCATAAATATTGGGACATTGACACAATTCTAACATTTTTGGCTCTATACACCACCACAATGGATTTAAAATGAAACAAACAAGATGTGCTTTAACTGCAGACTGTCAGCTTTAATTTGAGGGTATTTACATCCAAATCAGGTGAACGGTGTAGGAATTACAACAGTTTGCATATGTGCCTCCCACTTCTTAAGGGACCAAAAGTAATGGGACAATTGGCTTCTCAGCTGTTCCATGGCCAGGTGTGTGTTAATCCCTCATTATCCCAATTACAATGAGCAGATAACAAGGTCTAGAGTTCATTTCAAGTGTGCTATTTGCATTTGGAATCTGTTGCTGTCAACTCTCAAAATGAGATCCAAAGAGCTGTCACTATCAATGAAGCAAGCCATCATTAGACTGAAAAAACAAAACAAACCCATCAGAAAGATAGCAAAAACATTAGGTGTGGCCAAAACAACTGTTTGGAACATTCTTAAAAAGAAGGAACGCACCGGTGAGCTCAGCAACACCAAAAGACCCGGAACACCACGGAGAACAACTGTGGTGGATGACTGAAGAATTCTTTCCCTGGTGAAGAAAACACCCTTCACAACAGTTGGCCAGATCAAGAACACTCTCCAGGAGGTAGGTGTATGTGTGTCAAAGTCAACAATCAAGAGAAGACTTCACCAGAGTGAATACAGAGGGTTCACCACAAGATATAAACCATTGGTGAGCCTCAAAAACAGGAAGGCCAAATTAGAGTTTGCCAAACGACATCTAAAAAGCCTTCACAGTTCTGAAACAACATCCTATGGACAGATGAGACCAAGATCAACTTGTACCAGAGTGATGGGAAGAGAAGAGTATGGAGAAGGAAAGGAACTGCTCATGATCCTAAGCATACCACCTCATCAGTGAAGCATGGTGGTGGTAGTGTCATGGAGTGGGCATGTATGGCTGCCAATGGAACTGGTTCTCTTGTATTTATTGATGATGTGACTGCTGACAAAAGCAGCAGGATGAATTCTGAAGTGTTTCGGGCAATATTATCTGCTCATATTCAGCCAAATGCTTCACAACTCATTGGACGCTGCTTCACAGTGCAGATGGACAATGACCCAAAGCATACTGCAAAAGCAACCAAAGAGTTTTTTAAGGGAAAGAAGTGGAATGTTATGCTATGGCCAAGTAAATCACCTGACCTGAATCCGATTGAGCATGCATTTCACTTGCTGAAGACAATACTGAAGTTAAAATGCCCCAAGAACAAGCAGGAACTGAAGACAGTTGCAGTAGAGGCCTGGCAGAGCATCACCAGGGATGAAACCCAGCGTCTGGTGATGTCTATGTGTTCCAGACTTCAGGCTGTAATTGACTGCAAAGGATTTGCAACCAAGTATTAAAAAGTGAAAGTTTGATTTATGATTATTATTCTGTCCCATTACTTTTGGTCCCTTAAGAAGTGGGAGGCACATATGCAAACTGTTGTAATTCCTACACCGTTCACCAGATTTGGATGTATATACCCTCAAATTAAAGCTGACAGTCTGCAGTTAAAGCACATCTTGTTCGTTTCATTTCAAATCCATTGTGGTGGTGTATAGAGCCAAAAATGTTAGAATTGTGTCGATGTCCCAATATTTATGGACCTGACTGTATATCTGCGGAAAATACTTTTTAGTGAAGCTTAGTCTTCACACACATCAGAGATCTTACACGGAAGAGAAGTTGCATACCTGTCCGGAGTGCGGGAAATGTTTTTTATGTAAGTCCTATTTTTATATATACCAGTGATAACACAAGAGGGAGCAGATATACCCTTGTTCAGAGTGCGGGAAACGTTTTTCACAGAAGTCCAGCCTGCATATATATCAGAGACCTCACATGAGGAAGATGCTATATCCCTGTTTTAAGTGCAGGAAATGTTTTCTCAGATAAGTCTAGACTTTACATATATCAGAGATCTTACACAGGTGAAAAGCCATATATCTGCCCTGAGTGCGGGAAATACTTTTCAGTGAAGCCCAGTCTTCACACACATATCAGAGATATTACACGGAGAAGTTGTATACCCGTTCGGAGTACGGGAAATGTTTTTCAGAGAAGCCCTTTTCTTCATATATGACAGAGATCTCATATGGGGGAAAAGCTGTATTGGGGACAAGAGGGTGGGCGAGAGTGGCAAAAGTACTGAGATTAGTATATTGCATGGGAACTGAATTGTATGTATTGAACTATATGTTGAAAGTGAGGAGGGGTTCACACAGGGGGTCTTAGAGGAAAATCAGAGGGAGGACAATGTAAAACAGATAAAGATCTAGAAGAAGGGGACCCGGGTAGATGAGCCCGGGAGTGGAGGGAGAGAAAAAGGAAGAAAAGAACTGAGAGGGGGATATCCATGGAAGACAACAAATTTTGATTTCAACTCAAAAATAGACCCCCCCCCCCAAAAAAAAAAAAAAACAGAACTGCGGAAAATTTAAATAGTCCCTGACAGCATGAAAAATAAAGTATGAAAGGGAAAAGGGCCTAAGGCTTCCCAAACAGGATCAATTAAAAAATATATACCCTCATAGGAGAAACAGACTCCAGAGAGATAACAGGGAATAAGCGTAAGAGGTGAGAGGGAAAACGGCGGGGAATGTTCCAGACTATCTCTTGGAATAGCTAACAGTAGTCAACATATGGAAGAAGTGGATATGGATAAAGTAGAAGAACAAGAGTAGAGCTCACAGATGCCTACTAAAGCAGAAATAGCAGAAATGTTTAAAGGACTTGAAAGATCCCTAAAACAGGAACTGGCGCAATTACACAAAGACCTGGGGAAAATATCAAGGGTGGGGGAAACAGAATAAAAACTAGATGAACATGCCCAAATTATACAGAAATTAAAAAAATGGGCAATGGAAATGAGAAAAGAACAAAGAAATCTGTTATATAAATTGGAAGACCAGGAGAATAGGGATAGGAGATGCAATCTAAGGATACAAGGCTTTCCAGAGATCTCCCAAGCAAAATATTTGATGGGAATAATAACGAGAATGCTGAATATTATAATAGATGGAACTATAACAGAGCCTCTCAAAATGGAGGGAGTATATAGAATAGGAAAATACATACAAGAAGATAGAAAGGAAAAACCAAGAGATGTAATAGAGCTATTCCATAATTTTCGGGATAAAGAAGAGCTTTGGAAGGAGATAAAAGGAAGAGCAATAATAAAATATGGAGAAATAAATATACAGATCTTTGCTGATTTAGCAGCAGAAACATTAATAAGACGGAGAACTTTGAAACCATTACTGGAACAGATGAGAAAACAGAATGTTCGATATAGTTGGGGGTTTCCAGAGTGTTTGTTTGGATGGAGAAATGGACGTTCAGCAAGACTGAGATTCCCCGAAGATCTGAGAGATTTTAGTGAGAGACTTGATATACAGAAAATAAATAATCCCTGGTTGGGAGGAAGAAGGAGAAATGTGGGCTATGGAAAATGAGGGGAGGCAGGTAGCTCTAAGGAGAAATACAGAGTAGGAATAGCAAAGAGGAATAAGATGGGAGGGGGGTTCTCTTTTTTTTTTTTTTTCCCTCTCCCTCCATTGCTGCCTCTCTCTTATGATCTTTGAAGTTTACTAGAGTATTGCAGGACACGGAGGATGAGACACGCTTATTGGGGAAAAGTTCATGGTCAGAGCTTCACCTTAAAAGCTGAATCAAAGGTGGGGTTAGGACCACAAATGATTCCTAGGCAAAATGTAAGCCTAAAGGGAGATGGGGGGAGAGGAGGGAGTGGAGTGGAAGGGAGGAGGGTATGGGGAGGGGATAGGTAGTTTAAGATTCTGCAAAATAGTGAGAGAAACATCAGTCTGGAGAAATCCTAGAGCTCAAAGGGGAAAATGTGGAGGAAAAAGAGAGAAGAGATGGAGAAGATAGAGGTGTGGAGAGGAGAAGAATGGAAGAGATTCACTTTGTGACTTAGAATGTTAAAGGGTTAAATAGTCCTGGGAAGAGATTTGGGATTTTTAAAGAAGTTCAACATAGATTTTCTTCAGTGTTTTTTTTACAGGAGACACATTTGGTGCAAGAATCAAATGTGAAATTAAATTCCAGATATTATCCAATGTGGTTTTATGCAGATTCCCCAATTAAACGTGCCAAGGGAATGGCAATAGGTTTTGCGAAAAATATAAGGTTTAAGCTGGAAGACAGATTGGTAGATCCGGAAGGGATATTTCTGTTTCTGAAGGGAAAATTACAGGAAATAGAATGTACATTAGCAAATATTTATTGCCCGAATAAGAAACCGGAGCTATTCCTACAAAATACTCTGAGGAAGTTAATGGATTTCAAAAAAGGCAATTTAACTGTGGCAGGTGATTTCAGTCTCTGCATGGATCCCTAGATGGATATGACATCCCCTGTGCAGACAGATGGTAGTAGGTCTCTGAAATACTTGAAAAAAATGATATGCCAATGTCAACTTGTAGATATATGGAGAATTAAGCACATGAAGGACTGAGACTATACTATACTTTTATTCTCATGCATATAAGATGTATTCAAGACTGGATTATATATTGCTGGACCATCGATTTATCGAGTCTCTGGTCAAAGTAAAAATAGAAGTGATGTCAATATCGGACCATGCCCCTGTCACAATGCAATTATTATGGGGATTTCCCCATAATTTGAGCAGATCGGGGGGAAATTATGGAGGTTAAATGAGACACTTCTCCAGGATTCAGAGGTGGATCAAAGAATTAAAAAAGAAATAGGGCAATTTTTTGAGGTAAATGATTCTGGGGAAGTGTCCGTAGCAACAGTGTGGGAGGCTCATAAGGCCTATATTAGAGGAATCCTGATAGCGATTGGAGCAAAAAAGAAGAGGGAAAGAACAGAAAAAATAAACATGCTTCTTAGTTAACTCTGTGAGTTAGAGCAGATACATAAACATAAAGTAACAAAAGAGATTATGCAGAGGGTAATAAATAAAAGAGAAGAATTAAATACATTTCTGGAAGAAGATAAGAGAAGAGTGTTCAATAAAATAAGTGAGAGATACAGATGGGGAGATAGGCCAGGAAAGTACTTAATGAGGGCTCAGAGAAAAACAAATCTAGGAACTATAGAGAAAATAAGAGACCACAAAGGAGAATTAATGTATTCAACTAAAGATATAGCTAAAAATGTTTAAAGAATATTATAATAAGCTATATAATATTATCCCCAACAGCTCCATAAGTAAAGATGAAGTAGGAAAAATAGAAAAAAGACAGACATACTTAAAAAAAGCAGGATTACCAAAATTAAGTGAGGAACAATTAAAATCCCTAGAATCAACAATAACGCAGGAGGAAATATACTTAGCATTAAAGAGCACTATAGCTGGGAAAAGTCCAGGACCCGATGGATACACAGTGAGATATTATAAAAAATATAAAGAATTATTAGTACCTAAACTGAGGATATATATGAATGCATTAGGAGGAAAGATGGAAATGAGGAGGGAATCCCTACAAGCCCATGTAGTTCTCATACATAAGGACGGTAAAGATGATACTCACTGTTCAAGTTACAGACAGATTTCCTTATTAAACACAGATACCAAACTATATGCAAACGTTCTGGCAAACAGGTTGAAAGACCTAATGTCGGAATGGATACACATAGACCAAGTAGGCTTTGTCCCAGGGAAAGTGGGTAGAGATAATGGACTGAGATCTCATACAAAAAAGTAGAAAAGAGAAAATCCCTGTGGTGGTACTCTCTATCGGTGCTAAAAAGGCATTTGATAGAGTAGATTGGGGATATATGTTGGATACATTGGAAGTATTGGGGATGGGACCTAGAATGAAAGAGTGGATAAGGAAATTATATCGTCAACCCTCTGCAGAAATCATGGTTAATGGAGAATTGTCAGAGTATTTTGGGATGCAGAACGGAACTAGATAGGGATGCCCTTTGTCTCCATTGCTATATGTTTTATCATTGGAATCTCTTTTGGCTACAATAAGGAATAATATAGATATAAAAGGAATTTGGATAGGAGATACGGAGCTTAAGGTGGCAGCTTTTGCAGATGACATGCTGTTCTATGTGGGAAACCCAAGGATAACATTGCCAAATTTAATGAAATCACTGAAAGAATATGGGGAGATGTCAAATTTAAAAATTAACCCAACAAAAACAGAAATTTTAACCATAAATCTTCCAAACAGAGAGAAAAATAGGTTACAGGAGGAATTTCCCTTTGGAGAGAAAAAGAATTAAAATATCTAGGAATAAAATTAACTGTATCCTCCAAGAACTTGTATAAATTGAATTATATCCCACTGTTAAATGATATCAGGGATGAACTAAGGAAATTAGGAGGGGGAACCCCATCATGGATAGGTCATATAAATTTGATAAAAATGGTGATTGTTCTAAAAATATTACATAAATTTCAAATGATACCAATTAAACTACCAGAGGTATACTTTAAGTCAATTAAAAAAAGTTAAGATTTATCTGGAGGAATAAAAAGCCGGGAATAAGCCAGGAAATTCTATGTAGAAATAAAGAAAAAGGAGGATTGGGAGTCCCAGATTTAAAAAGATATTATAACTCGGTAATAATGGTGAGAATTTTTGACTGGACATATAATGCAGAGGGGAAACGCTGGGATAAAATAGAAAATATACTAAGTAATACTAAATTAAGTGGAATTGTATGGTTACCTCCACAATACAGAGGATTAGCAGACAGTACAAGTTTGTTCACATTTAATGTTTTAAGAGTTTGGGATGTTTTACACAAACAGATGGGATGGGAATTTAATTCATTGTTAATGCCCTTAAAGTCTACAGAGTTTTTCCCCCGGGTAAAGAAGGTATCACAGGGAAGTGGATTAAAAAGGAAAATGCACAATTAAGGGATATAATGGTGGGGGAGGAAATAGGATCACTTAAGGAATTGGAAAAAAAAGGAGATGTTTTTATGAGAATGGATGAGTGGTGTTATTTTCAATTGAAACACTTTATAGGAAAGCTTCCAAAGCCTTTAAGAATAGGAGAGGATTGGGATCCTTTTGAGCACTTATTAGGTACACGTGCAGATGGGAAACACGGAACCTCTAGAATATATAAGATTCTCACTGAAATAAATGCAGATATAAGTCCTCCATATACAGAAAAATGGGAAAGAGAAATAGGAGTAACAATAGATGCGGAAAAACAGAGGAAAATGTATAGAATAATCCACGGAAATATAAATATACAGGAGGTAGAAATGAATTATAAGTGTTTGGCAAGATGGTATATCACACCGAGTGTGGCACACAGATTGAGTGGAGATAATTCACCTTTATGTTGGCGTGGAGGTAGAGGCACAATGTATCACATATGGTGGGAATGTTCTAAAATACAAGAGTATTGGGGGAAAATAGCAAGCTTGATTCAGAAAATTACAGAGGTTGATATTCTAGTAGACCCAGAGATTTGCCTTTTTCATAGCACTGAGCTTTCAGTTAAAAAATACAAAGAATCTGGTTTATTGTACTATTTGAATGCAGCAAAGGGACTGATTCCCAAGTATTGGAGGAGACAGGAGGTGCCGAAACTAAAAGACTGGGTGGATAGGGTGGATCAAATATGTAAATTAGAGGAACTTTATCATTTGAATGAAGATAAGATGGAGAGTCAAATATGGAACAAATAGGAGGAATTCAAAAAGTCAAGGCTAGCCTTAGAGGTTATGGGGGATCAACATAGAATAATATGGAAATATATTTTGTTCTTTTATAGGAATTACGATCTCCAGAAATAAACAGGAAAATGCAGAGCAGAAGGGGTTAGGTACTGGATGGGGGGGGGGATGGGTGGTATATAGGTTGGGGGAGGGGGGAAGGGATGAAATGATAAAAGTTTTGATAATATGCTAAGGTTTTAATGAGTATGTTTGTATAACTTGTTTATCTGAAAAATTTATAAATATTTCAATTTTAAAAAAAAAAATAGAGCCTGCACCAATTGTTCCCTCAATAGGAGGTCATCTAAAAGGGATGAAAACTTTAGTTATCTTTGATGCCAAAGCCAGAAAATCTCCCAGGCAATGCAAATTTTGTATATTTCTATGGAAAAGTTGTATCTGAATCCAGCCCCTTAGAGCTTCAGGATGCCAAACAGGTAATGCCCACCGTGGGCTTTAGAATGGTGAACTGTTTGCCACCAGAACTGGGGCAAAAAAAAAACCTTGATTTGTGTTGTCTAGGGCAGTACAATACCTAATAACTTTTCAAATTAACAGGAAAGAGAGCTGAATGTCAGTCTATCAGATGAGGCCAAAGTCACCTGCTTGTACCATTACACATAAAATATGTAAACTAAGCTGCTCCACAGACTACATCAACTCTCAACAGACTACTCAAACATTACTTGGCATTGCCACACACCAGTGGGCACACATACACATACTGTATATATTGAGCAGTCCACTAGTCTTCTATGGGTTAAGCTTTCCCACATCCGTACACAAAAGCCACCGCTGACAGCTGATCCTGTTACTGGACCGGAGTGGCTTCAGGTAAGACTACAGATCTTTTTCTTTACAGGGTTCGACAGAAGAGCCTTAGAATGTGGGTGGGAGAAGGTCTACCCTTAGTAAAGTTTTGCCTGAACTTCCACTTTAAGGTCATAGTTAATAATAGAACCCCAGATGTAAGTGTAATATTGACAATATCTTGTGCAGTTTACCAAAGCTGTAATTCAACATTGTTATACTTACTGCTGGCTCAAGAGGTTACTTTGTTCTACATTTTAATGCAGGTCATACATGGGTCGAATTTGCAACAAATTTTCTTTCAAAAATTGTAACCAAGGATTTTCTTTCGAATTTCGCACCATTATTGGGCCACAGCATTGGCCAATTTTTGTGCTGCCATCGAATTTTAGTGATTGGGTATGTTGGCATTTGTTTAAAAACAAATTTCTAATCAGTGATGAGAGAATCGTGCACGAAATATAATAAAGAAATGAGGTAAAATTAAAGCCTTGGTTGGTAGAATTTCTAAATCAATGGTGGCCCCATTGGATTACAAAATGCACAAAATTTCCAATTTCCTAAAGAAAATTTGTTTAGAATTTGACCCATGTATGGCCTGCATTATGTGGCATTTTCTATTTTTTGCACTCCCTCCTTTTTCTTATTTCTGTATACACTATTTTATTTTTAATAAGAATAAATTGAGTAAAAAAAATGTACATTGTTGGGTTTTAACCACTTGCCTACAGGGCACTTATACCCCCTTCCTGCACAGGTCGATTTTTAGCTTTCAGTGCTGTCACACTTTGAATGACAGTTGCACGGTCATGCAACACTGTACCCATATTACATTTTTATCATTTTTTTTAGACAGATAGAGCTTTCTTTCGGTGGTATGCAATCACCTTTGGGTTTTTTATTTTTTGCTGAAAAAAACAAAAACTGAAAATTTTGAAAAATAAAAGTTTTTTCTTAGTTTCTGTTATAAAATTTTGTAAATAAGTGATTTTTCTCCTTCACTGATGTGCGCTAATCAGGCTGCACTGATGGGCACTGATGAGGAGGCACTGGTAGGTGGCACTGATGGGCATTGTCAGGCATCACTGATGGGCACTGAAAGGCAGCACTCATATATGGCACTTTTAGGCGGCACTGACTGGCAGCACTGATAGGTGGCACTGACTGACATTGATAGGTGGCACTGAAAGGCAGCTTAGATGGGCACTGATATGTGGCATTGATGTGCACTGGTAGGCACTGATATGTAGCATTGATGTGGCACTGGCAGGTGGCATTGATGAGCACTGACAGCTGGCATTGATAGACACTGACAGGTGGCACTGATGGGGCTACACTGATCATCAGGGCACACTGATCATCAGTGTCCTGATGATCAGTGTACATGTCCCCTCTGAGGAATGCCGATTACCGGCATTTCCTTACTTACATGCGATCAGCTGTGATTGGACACAGCTGATCACGACAGAGCCAACGTCTTCGGCTCTTTCCGTTGATTGGTGATCCGCTGTGTCCGAGGTTAGAATGGGAGGACAACATATGATGTCCACTTTCTTACCATGCTATAGCCGAACGATGGCTACAGTACGATCGTCTAGTTCTGGGAGGAGGTCATATGATGTCCTCCCAGAACGCTCCACCCGCACACCCCCAGTGGTGCGTACCTGGCGTGGCGCTGTCTGTGATCGCTGTCTCCTTAGGACACAGCTGATTACATGACTTGTTAAAAGGCCAATCACAGCGGCCCTTTACCATGTGAACAGCTGATCACCATGTAAACGCACTTGCCGGTTATCGGCAGTACTTATAGGCAACTGTCAAAGGAGACATCTGCACTGATTGCCCTGATTATCAGTGCAGCCCTAAAAGTGCCCATCGGTGCCCAACAGTGCTGTCCATCAGTGTCCAGCAGTGTTTCCCAGCAGTGCTGCCAATCTGTGCCTCTCAGTGTTTTCTATCAGTGCCACCAGTCAGTGGCATCGGCCAGTGCTGCTAGTCAGTGCCCTTCAGTGCTACCTATTAGTGCCCATCAGTGCCGTATGTCAGTGCAGCATCATCAGTACCTCCTCATCAATGCCCACCTGTGCCGCCTCGTCAGTGCAGCCTATCATTGCTGCCTCACCAGCACACTTCAGTGCTGCCATATCAGTGCCCATCAGTGCTGCCTATCAGTGCAGACTCATCAACGCACATTAGGGAAGAAAAATTACCTGTTTGAATAATTTTATAATACAAACAAAAAAAAACCTTTTTTTTTAAAATGTTTGCTCTTTTTTCATTTATAGTGCAAAAAATAAAAAACCCAGTGGTGATAAAAAGGCCTATGGGGTTAATTTGTTTTCCCCAATTATACTTAGATAGATGAAGCACTGGTCCGATGCTTCATCTGTCCCCCGCCGGGCTCTAAAGGTGAGAACTCAATGATCACATGATCGCTGAGTTCTCCTCTCCGCTCTGAGCTAGAATGTAAGTCACTGCTGTCTGCTCAGCCCCCCAGCACTCACTGGAGCACTGGGCTGTGGAGGGGGTGGGAGCGGCTTGCTCAGGCTTTCAGTGCTTCGCTGAGAGGCTGAGCTAGGTGCCACTCCAGACCCTGGTGTGGATCCCGAATGTGAAGTTGGAATCTTTCCCCAGTCTAGACCGACTGAGTGATTTCAGTCCGCTGTCAGCTGACAATGGGTCACAGGAGTGCAGAACAAACTGCACTTCTGTGATCCTCATAAGAAGTACACCAAAAGAAAGCTCTATTTGTGTGAAAAAAAATGTCATATGGGTACAGTGTTGCATGACCGCACAACTGTCATTCAAAGTGTGACAGTACTGAAAGCTGAAAATTGTCCTGGGCAGGAAGGGGGTAAAAGTGCTCGTTAGGCAAGTGATTAATCATGTGAACAAAAAATGAAAAATTGGCTCTGGGACTCAAGTGGTTAGCGTTACGTTAACATCTGGGGATGTAAAAATGTATGAAATCTAATGTAAGTTAATGTAAACTGAACTTAAGATTGATGTAAAAACTAATGTAAACTAAATCAGTTTTTTCTTTGAAAAAATGTGACTAAACTGATGACAGCCATGTGAAAGGACCCTTTGTCTCCCTGACCAACAACTAGGAGGTTAATTGGTGGTGGTGCATGCTGGGGGAGGATATAAATATCTGGAGTGATCTTTCAGAAGGATTTTTTTGTCCTTGCCTTATGTGCTGTTTGTATGAGAAAAGGCTATCGTGGAGGCCCCTGCCTCTCAGGCCTGTGGCCTGCGGAGAGTAAAATCAAGAGTGGACCTGAGTCAGGGGCATGAAGGGCTTCTACTACTATGCTGGAGGTACAGCCAGGTGTAGTGATGTTAGAGTCTGTTGATGCAAAGCTGCCACCCGCCGTTAGCTGCAGAGTCTATAGGAGGAGAAGTTTCACTGTTTTCTCTAGCAAATTTGCAGAGAGCAGGGCAGTCCTGGGAGGAGAGCAACGTGGGCAGATCTACAACCAGGACCTGTGCTCCACAGCTGATGGATCAGAATCATTAAAGAGGAGCTAAGCAGCGCAGCTCCTGCATTGTGAATGGTCCTGCAGTCTTCTGGGACCTGTTACTTATCCCAGAAGACTGCGTGGAGGGAGGGGGAGAGAACTTCCACTTCCGCCATGACACTGCCCGAGGTTTCCTGACTCCTTTCTCTAATAGCATCCTATGGAGCCACCCTTGCAAGGAAGTAGAGTTGTGACTGCCTGTCCTGTGTGCATCAATAAAAGCACACAAGTTCTGTAGCCAGGAATGGCAAGGTACTCCCCTGCTCACCCCTCCCTTTTCAAAGTTTAAGTGTTACTAAATCCAGGACCCTGCATTCACTATATTTGGTCTCCCACAGGGGCGGACTGACCATTTGGAAACTCGGGCACTGCCCGAGGTCAGTAGGGGGCCCCATGAGATGTCCCTGGTACCTTTTTCATAGGCTTTTTTGAGTTTGGGCAAGGATGAGGGCCCCATGATCCCCTATTTCCTTGGGGCCCCACGAGTTGTCAGTCCGCCCCTGGTCTCCCACAGTATACAGAACATGGAAGTGCAATTATCTTAGTAAATATAAACTGCTGAATACCTTTTCTCATCAGCAGAATACAGCAGTCTTGTGACTTCTGTCAGTGTCCAGCCTAGCACTAGTTAAAGCTTGCAGGAGGAGTTTTCATTTTGCTCTAGGAGGATGCAGGACCCCTGACCTCTGTCTGGACAGTGTTGTTTGGCCCTGTGTTGATCACATGCACTCTCCCAAGAAAAAATAAAACCTCTCTAGCAATACACACTAACCTGAGCATGTGCATGTGGCTATGGGTTCAGTCTGGCTTATCATGTGGACATTTGAACAAGAGGAGGGGCAGAGAAGATAGGATCAAATGACCTTTTTACACATTGCAGAGGATTAACCCCTTAGGTTCTACAGTGAGTATAAAAAGCATGCTTTACTGCATATACAGACTCATTTTACAAGTGTGGGGTTAGTCACACTTTAATAGACTGACTGGAGGCTGTACTGCCCTTGGAGGACCAGAAGTTCAGGGAAGCAGCACCGAAAGAGCAGGGTACAGCAGCTTTGAAAACTGTTAACTGCGAGGCCAGGAAAAGAAATCTGAAGTGTTACTAAACCCAGGAATCTGCATTCACTATATCTGGTCTCCCACAGTTCACACAACATGGAAATGCAATTATGTTTAGCAGTATAAACTGCAAGTACCTTTTCTCATCAGCTGTTAGAGCAGTCTTGTGACTTCTATCAGTGTTCAGCAAAACACTGGTTAAAGCTTGCAGGATGAGTTTTCATTCTAGTTTAGGAGGATTCAGGACCCATGACCCTCTGTCTGGACTGTGCTGATTGGCCCTGTGCTGATCACATGCACTCTCTCAAGAAAGAAAAAAACCTCTAGCAATACACACCAAACTGAGCATGTGCAGAGTGTCTTCACACTATATGTCTTATCAGGAGATAAGAGGTTGGTACTGGAAGAAGGGGAGGATCAGAGAAGTCAGGATCAAAGAGTGTTTTATGCAATGCAGAGGATTAACCCCTTAGGTTCCACAGTGAATAAAACAACTTTAATGGGACGTTGTTTTGTTCCCAGCAGGGGCTAACTGACCATTCGGGAACTAGCGCACTGCCCGAGGTCCCGGGCTCAGTAGGGGGCCCCATGAGATGCCCCTGGTACCTTTTTCGAGTTTGTCCAAGGACACAGGGGCCCCATGATCCCCTATTACCTGGGGGCCCCATGAGTTGTCAGTCCGCCCGTTTCCCAGTTTACAAATGGGGGTTAATATGACTGAAGAAAACACAGCTCCCTTAAAATTCATTTGAACTCCAGGCTGGACTGTGTGAACTCCTTCCTATGCGCTGACGTTTGCAAATTGCGAATGTCAATTTCTAAGCCAGGAATGTACTTCTGTACCGCTCCCCTTCCTCGGCGATGTGAACGAGCCGATTTCTCAATCACGCCTCTCTCCATCATCCGGTCCTGTGCCGTCTAAATGCTTGCACGACCCCGCCCCTTCTCAGTCAGTGCCTTACAATGGTGAAGGCCCCACCCATTTCCACTCAGTGTGGTACGTTATGCACGACTCCGCCCCCTTCCCCTCGGTCAGCGTTCGTGTCCCCGCCCCCCCACAGAGCTGCGCGCGTTCCCAGTGCAGGCTTGACGCTCTGCGCGTTCTTGTGAGTAGCTGCAAAGATGGCGGCGCTCATCTCTCTCACACAGGTAAGCGGAGCCTGCAGAGTGACATTGCGGATTGAGGGTGGATAGGGGAGGTGGCGGCCGGTGGAGGAGAAGTTTGCTTAGTTCGTGCAGTGGAAGGTGACCTGGCTGTGGTAGTAGGCTATGTTTATGTGTAGTTCGGCTGTGGGCTGAGGCCTGGGTGTGACTGTCACAGAATAGCTCCACATCTGCCGGTATGAGTGACTAGGCATGGTGATGGCACATAGTACCTGGGGCTTTCCTGGGTATGGGGTCAGCAGTGCTGTGAGAAGGGCATTGCTGTGTGCTATCATCTCCCAGCGGGGGGGGGGGGCCTCTGGGGGTCACAATGAATGGCATCAGGACTGAATGTCACAGGGAAGTCCCTTCCTTCATCATCTCCCAGTGCCTACGGGAAAGCAGCCCCTGCCTCCTCAGGACTGGTCTACATCTACTGCACCTTGGGATTTTTGCTAGCTCCCCCAGTCCAGAATTGCAAGAAAATTGCACAGCGTTTAACTCCAATTTGATTCTGTGGTTTTGTGGTGGTCATTTTTTTCTGTTGTTTTTTTTTTTTTTCAACAGCTTTGTTTGAACTCTGGTTTGTGTTTATACAGCTTGTTGGATTGCTCATAGTTGGGTAGTTGCCAATATTGTCAGATGTGTGGCTGATAACTTGTAGTGCTGGATGTACATGCAATAGAACCATTATCAGAGGGTGCATAGAACAGGGCCAAGGCTTAAGTGATATAAAAAAACCTTCAGATTCTAAAAACAAAATGTCATACTTACCTGCTCTGTAATGGTTTTGAACAGAGCAGCCTCGCGATCCTCTTCTTCTTAGGTCCCTCACTGGCGCTCCTGGTTCCTCTCCCTTGACTAGTGCCCCAATAACAAGCCACTTGCTATGGCGGCACTGATGCGTGCTCGCTCCCAAGCCCCGCTCTATGTGTCCATTAGACACATAAAGCTGTGGCTTGGCCCCTCCTCCCCGCTCTCCCGTCATTGGCTCACTGGCTGTGGTTGACAGCTCCCACTGTTGTGTTTCAGCCAATGAGAGAGGGACCTGGGACAGCTGAAGGTCCTGTGCACATCACTGGATCACGATGGGGCTCAGGTGAATATAAGGGGGGCTGTGGAGGGAACAGCACACAGAAGGTTAGTTGCCTTCATGCATAGAATGTATGAAGGTAAACATCCTTGAGCCTTTACAGCCACTTTAACTGCTGCCCGACCGCACTATAGCAGAAATACTGCTACAGGGCGGCATGGGTGTGCAAAATCACACATATATATATATATATATATATATAATGTGTGTGGATGTGATTTTGCATTTCCGGGTAGGGAGCGCACAAGAGCTCCCTACCCGCACTGCCATTTCACGGCTGTGAATCACCGGGTCGTGGCTGGTGATTGCTGAGTATCTCTGACAGGGAGGAGAACTGTTTGTAAACAACAGTTCTCCCTGTCAGCTCGTGCACACTGGTTTGAATGGCTGTGCACAGCACAGCCATCCATCCAAAGCAGTGTGCTTACAGAGAAGCACATGGACACAGCAGGTAGTGAATCAACACATAGTTAACCCTTTGATCACCCCTCACATTAACCCCTTCCTGCCCAGTGCAATTATACAGTGTCAGTGCGTTTTATTAGCACTGATCACTGTATTGGTGTCACTGGGGATGTCAGTGACACGAAATCAGTTCCCCCATCCCCCCCAGTGTCAGAATGCCCGCCGCTGTCCTGCTATAAGTTGCTGATCGCCACCATTACTAGTAAAAATAAAGATTTAAAGAAAAAAAAAATCCCAGTATATATACTGCCGTTTGTAAACGCTTTAACTTTCACATAAACCAATTAACTTACACATATTGGGATTTGTTTTTAGCAAAGACACGTAGCAGAATACATTTTGGCCTAAATTTATGACAAAATGTAATTTTTAAAAATTTTTTTACTGGACATGTTTAATAGCAAAAAGTCAAAAATATTCTTCTTTCTCAAAATTGTTTTTTTTTTTTCTATAGTGCAAAAAATAAAAAACACACAGGCAATCAAATACTACCAAAAGAAAGCTCAATTCGTGGGAAAAAAAGGACATAAATTTAATTTGGGTGCATCGTTGCATGGCCACGCAAGTGTCAGTTAAAGCAAAGCAGCTCCTTAACGCAAAAAATGGCCTGGTCAGGAAGGGGGGTAAATCCTCTGGAGGGCAAGTGGGTAAACACAGCAACACAAATATTTTGCAGCTTACCAATTCTTAAAGAAGAAGTTTGGGGTTTGCAAAAAAATATTCACAGTGAGCTCCATGCTGCAGCTGTCCCACATTGGCTCTAAGCCTAAAAACTGAGCGATCACATGACCACTAATCTATCAGTTCTCAGTCAGATCTGAGCAGAGAACAGTGACTGCCAGTCATCGTCACTCTTCTCTTCCCCTCCAGTGCTCACTGAAGTGGTGGCTGGGGAGGGTGCGAAAATGGCTGGCCCCGGCTCTCAGCTGTGTGCTAAGAGGCAGAGTCTGCTGTCAATCATGGCACTGTGTTGATCCCAACAGTATTATCGAGATCCTTCCAGAGCCTGAAACTTCTCTGCCATGTCAGCTGACAGCGGGCTTTAACCCGCTATCAGCTGCTTCTGGGTCACAGAAGAGCAAAAAATAGTGCACTCCTGTGACCCACAAGAGATGTATGGGCAAACGTCTTTTTTTTTTTTTTTTTTTTTAAAGGAAATGAATAGAATTATTTAAAAAAAACCCCTACATACTAACCTCTATGCTGCAGCATTTAAGACCCTACAGCATTTTCTCTATGCCGACGACACACATCTATCTCTCTACCCCTCACCTCACCCCCTCAGTCTCCGATCGCATCACCAGCCTACTAAGTGACATATCGGACTGGATATCACTCCACTTCCTCAAACTCAACCTTTCCAAAACTAAGCTTCTAGTATTCCCCCCAGCCCTGCCCCCCCCCCCCAACTTCTCCATCAAGATCAACAACACTACCATCAGTCCCACCCCTCACACCAGGGTACTAGGTGTAATCTTAAACTCCAATCTGTCCTTTCAGTCCCAGGTCCAATCGCTGACAAACTCGTGTAGACTTCACCTCCCCAACATCTCCAAGATACGACCGTTCCTAACCCCGGAAACCACTAAGCAACTCATTCACTCCCTTGTTATCTCACGCCTCGACTATTGTAACTCCCTCCTCATTGACCTACCTCATCGCAGGCTATCCCCACTTCAGTTTATCATGAATGCTGCTGCCAGGGTCATTCATCTTACTAACCGTTCTGTATCTGCCACTCCTCTCTGCCAATCCCTCCACTAGCTTCCAATTGCTCAACGGATAAAATTCAAAACACTAACACTGACGTACAAAGCCGTTCCTAACACTGCCCCTAATTACATCACTGACCTTGTCTCTAAATACCACCCAAACCGTGCTCTTCGCTAGACCTCCTACTCTCTAGCTCGCTTTTCTCCTCCTCCCATGCTCGTCTCCAGGATTTCTCACGGGCTTCACCCATCCTCTGGAACTCCCTACCCCAAGCTATCAGGCTATCACCTACCCTGCTCACTTTTAGGCGATCTCTGAAAACCTATCTCCTCAGGGAAGCCTACCCCGACTAACTACTGGAATCCCCTACTCCCACAACCACTCCATCCCCCACAGCTAATTACCTCTTGTACCACTATCCCCTCCCTCCTAGATTGTAAGCTCCCAGGATCAGGCCCTCTAATCCCTCTTGTATTGAACTGTATTGTTACTGTACTGTCTCCCTCCATAATGTAAAGTGCTGAGCAAACTATCGGCGCTATATAAATCCTGTATAATATTAATGTTCCACACCAGCTCTAAGACCGAGAAGTGAGTGAATACTTGACTGCTGGTCGCTCAGCTCTCAGTCTGCGTCAAGAGGAGAGCAGTGACTGTCAATCATGCAGGAGGCAGGCACGAAAGGCAGACTTAGCTGTCAAGCAGGCAGCCAGTGGATCCCGACAATATTGTTTGAATTTTTCCCTAGCCTGGGATGGCTCCATCCCAGGCAACAGCCTGCTATCAGCTGGTTCTGAGTTACAGGAGAACAAAAGTAAATGTACTCCTGTGACCCTCAATAGAAGTACAGCCAAAAAGCCTTGGCTCTACTTCTCTTTTAAAAGTGGTTGTTGCATTCATTTTCTTTTTTTGTCTTTTTATTTCTTTTCTTTCCACCTGGTGATTTCTGTCTTAGGGTGTCTAGATGCCTCTATTTATTGAGGCGCAACAAAGCCAACCGTTGACAGCAATACTGTCTGCAGAGGGTAGTGTTAGATGTACTGGTAGATTTGGATGGACTTTACATAGGTGACTAATTAAAGTCTAACTCCAACTAACATTTTTTAAAGAGTATCCCCTCCCCCCGCTCTCTATAAACCTGCCAATAATGTATAGTGGGGAAATAACCATACTTATATCATTGTGGCTTTTTCTTCATATTTACTTATTTTACTGCCCCTATGCTACCTGGGTCCTCGTTCTCAAACCACCATTGTTAAGGTTTGCTTAATACTGCACATACGCAAGATGAAGTGCTGTACAACACTA
Source organism: Staurois parvus (assembly GCF_062004578.1). NCBI lineage: Eukaryota > Metazoa > Chordata > Amphibia > Anura > Ranidae > Staurois > Staurois parvus. The sequence goes on from NW_028317892.1 coordinate 301,736, forward strand.
CATGCATCTGTTGAAAAACTGTGAATGTTCAAAATTAGATGCACAGCAGCATGCACTTCATCTCTGACAATACTCTAAGATCCCCCAGTTTAGTTATGGGATTTTCCTGAAGACAATGGTGATGTTGCCTTTTCAGGGTCATCTCTCCAGCCAGGGCTAGGTCACCACTGACTTTAAGGAAACCAGGAAGTGGCAGACAAAAAGGTAAGTAGAGCACAAAAAAGAGGTTTTACATAAATGAATAAAAGCTGCCCATTGTAAGCCCCCTGTCTGTGTTGAATGGTTCGTCTCAACCCTCTATCTGCTACTTTTTGCTGGACAGCTTGGTCTGTTAAAGGAGGTTGAAAAAAAAAGCTGGCCATACACTAGTAGAGTTTTGTTTTGAAATGTTTATGCAATTTTTTAATCTATATCTCAAATCAATTTCCGTATTTGACCAGTGACAAGAAAATTTGAATGAGCAGTGTGGAAATTTTTTCTCGAACAAACAGTGTTTATGGTTTTTTGTTCAAGAATTTCCATTTGTTCCAAAATTGAATGTTAAAAGCAAAGGAAATTTTTAAGTATTTTTAAATGTCATTTGTCAAGTCAGCAAATATACTGAAAATTTTTGTATAACCATTCATTTGAAAATCACTAGTGTATGGCCAGCTTTACAGGCAGGATCACCAGGTAAAAAAAATTAAGTATTGGGGGGAACTCAGAAAAACAGAATGCTGTATAATTGACACTGTATGAGATATGTAATTTTGGTACCATTGTAGCCTCCCTGGCGATAACCCCTAGCTACACTCGGGCTTACCATACGGCGCTGCTCCGCGATTTCTCGATCACTTACCTTGTCCTGCGCTCCCGCGATGTCCCTCCTGCAGTGGCCCCGGCAATGTAATCCAGCGGATGCCGGCATCTGTCATCTGGGTTCCGTCCCCTGCAAGCGTCGGGACGTACGGGGGACGGAACAGCGGGAAATTTGAAAATGACAAAAAGTGACATTCACTAAAATCACATAGTAAAACATTACTGTATCAAACCATTTCACATACATTTTGTCCCTACTGCTTTGTCCTGTGCCCTGCCTGCATTTTTACTGTTCTTTCTGCCTGGAAACTGAGAAATGTCCATGGCGTCCAAAAAGCGTCCCTTTAGGTCAAAAGCGGGTTTAGATCAGCTAGAGAACAGCGATAGTAAATTAGAATCACATAAAAATAGTGCAGCGCTGAAAATAATGACAAAATGACAAAAAAGTAGTCCACTAAAAGTCTATGTCATATAAACGTATCCAGTGTCAGATGTGGATTCAGAATAGGTGATCCGTGTGGAAATGGCTGGAAAACGCACTCACCAGAAGTAAGACACATAAACGCAGTGTGTATATAAAGCTCATGGATCTTCAATCCAGAGGGAAGTAAAGCTGATCCGGTTACAGGAATGGTGAATCCCTCCTCCGCAGATGCAGCAACAGATCTTCCTTAACACGATTAGATGTAGAATTCCAAGACCAAGGTTCTGCAAGCAAAAGCTCCTCAAGGGAGTAGGACACCCATAGTGAAGTAGGTAATAAAAGGCAGCTTTATTCACAATAATGATATCCAATTCAAAGCAGGCAGGTATCATACAGATGTGTCAGCAAGACAACTAACCCTGATACTTTGAATAGTGGCCGCCGGGCCTCCACGTGGCACCGGCGGCGTAGCGTCTCGACGTCCAGGCTCCTCCTTACGCGTTACGTGCGCACGCACATCTTCAGAGGTATGGAACCATTGACGTGTGGACGCGAATGGGCGCATATATATAGGCATAATGACGCATGCGCAGTAGCGTGTACGCCAATGCGCAAAACCCAAGGCGCATGCGCGTGGCTCCGTCTTCCATTATAATGGAGCTCGGAGACGCAGGGTGGAAGGGCGAAATGCCCTATTGTTGACAGATAAATGTCAAAAAGAAGTCAAGTTCAACAACGGTGTAAAATACACCTAATTAAAACAATCCGATAAGGATCTATGTAAAATATGCAAAGAGGCGCGATAGCGCCAATATGTTGAACTATTCCCAATTAGATAATATCTAGGTAAATGTATACATGCGTCATTATAACTTAAAATTAATCAACATACAGTGAAGACATCATATACATAAAAATAAAAATAAAGGAAGAAGTTCCTAAAACATAAAATAAAATAACAATGAGAAGGCTGCAGAACTAAATCTGCACCAACCTGAGTAAAAAATGCAAATAATTAAGAGATCATGAAAAGTGCTAAGGTGGAAGCGCATGTGAAACGGTCAAGCCATGCGTCCATAACCATGCGTCTAAAATATGGAAAAATGGGGTGAAATTACATCATCCATTGGCAATAAAGCAGTTAAGATCTAGATCTATATTGAGCCCCGCTGGGTGGGAAGTCCCCAATTCGAAAATATGCTTAGTCTCCAGCTGGGAAACTGCTCTCACTTTGTGTGTACCTCTCCAGTGTGGGGTGACTGAGTCGATCCCCACAAACTTGAGTGATGTGGGATCTCTATGGTGAAAACGTCTATAATGTAGAGATAGAGAATGGTCTCTATAACCTTTTCTGATATTGGCAATGTGTTCCCGAAGGCGATCTCTAAGCCTCCTGGTGGTCCGGCCAATATATTGCTTGGAGCACGGGCATTCAAGTAGGTATACTACAAATTTGCTGTCACAACTAATAAATTTGTCTATTTCGTATGTCTTGTGTGTTTGACTGGAATTGTAGGAAAAGATTTTCTTCTTTCTAATTCCATTGCACTTACAAGCAATGCACCTATTACAGGGGTGAAAACCCTTCATATTAAATAATGTGAGTGGTTGGGCAGGGGGGTTAATAATATTAGGAGATATTTTATCTCTGAGAATGGCTGGTCTCCGAAAAATTACTTCAGGTGTCTCAGGAAGTATGTCCTTCAGAACTGGATCTGATTTTAATATATTCCAATTCCTCCTGATGATATGTTTAACCGCTCTATGTTGGACAGAGAAGGTAGTGATGAACGGACAAAAAATGTCATTCATTTTCTTGGAATTGGTACCCAGGAGTTCCTCCTGGTTAATCTGGGTAATATCTAAGATGGTGTTATCAATCGATACCCCATTGTAGCCCTTCTCCAAAAAACGTTTTTTCAAAATGTCGGCTTGTACCTGAAAGTCTGAGGTATTAGTACAATTCCTTCTCAATCTTAGCAATTGTCCTTTAGGGATGTTAGCAAGCCAGCTGGGGTGGTGGCAACTGTCCAAAGGAATATAACTATTCCGATCGGACGACTTGAAAAATGTTTTGGTGATAATTTTATTATCTACCCTCATCAAGGTGAGGTCTAAAAAGCTAACTTCTTCATGACTGAAGTTGTAAGTGAGTCTAATGTTTTGATTGTTGTAATTCAGGGTTGTGAAGAAGTTATTTAGTGATTGTGTATCCCCATTCCACAACAAGAGAATATCATCAATGTATCTCCTATAGAAGGCCAATTCTGGCCAGTCCCTGGATTATATAATCTCTTCCTCCCAAAAGAACACATTGCCAATATCAGAAAAGGTTATAGAGACCATTCTCTATCTCTACTTTATAGACGTTTTCACCATAGAGATCCCACATCACTCAAGTTTGTGGGGATCGACTCAGTCACCCCACACTGGAGAGGTACACACAAAGTGAGAGCAGTTTCCCAGCTGGAGACTAAGCATATTTTCGAATTGGGGACTTCCCACCCAGCGGGGCTCAATATAGATCTAGATCTTAACTGCTTTATTGCCAATGGATGATGTAATTTCACCCCATTTTTCCATATTTTAGACGCATGGTTATGGACGCATGGCTTGACCGTTTCACATGCGCTTCCACCTTAGCACTTTTCATGATCTCTTAATTATTTGCATTTTTTACTCAGGTTGGTGCAGATTTAGTTCTGCAGCCTTCTCATTGTTATTTTATTTTATGTTTTAGGAACTTCTTCCTTTATTTTTATTTTTATGTATATGATGTCTTCACTGTATGTTGATTAATTTTAAGTTATAATGACGCATGTATACATTTACCTAGATATTATCTAATTGGGAATAGTTCAACATATTGGCGCTATCGCGCCTCTTTGCATATTTTACATAGATCCTTATCGGATTGTTTTAATTAGGTGTATTTTACACCGTTGTTGAACTTGACTTCTTTTTGACATTTATCTGTCAACAATAGGGCATTTCGCCCTTCCACCCTGCGTCTCCGAGCTCCATTATAATGGAAGACGGAGCCACGCGCATGCGCCTTGGGTTTTGCGCATTGGCGTACACGCTACTGCGCATGCGTCATTATGCCTATATATATGCGCCCATTCGCGTCCACACGTCAATGGTTCCATACCTCTGAAGATGTGCGTGCGCACGTAACGCGTAAGGAGGAGCCTGGACGTCGAGACGCTACGCCGCCGGTGCCACGTGGAGGCCCGGCGGCCACTATTCAAAGTATCAGGGTTAGTTGTCTTGCTGACACATCTGTATGATACCTGCCTGCTTTGAATTGGATATCATTATTGTGAATAAAGCTGCCTTTTATTACCTACTTCACTATGGGTGTCCTTCCCTAAAACTCCCTTGAGGAGCTTTTGCTTGCAGAACCTTGGTCTTGGAATTCTACATCTAATCGTGTTAAGGAAGATCTGTTGCTGCATCTGCGGAGGAGGGATTCACCATTCCTGTAACCGGATCAGCTTTACTTCCCTCTGGATTGAAGATCCATGAGCTTTATATACACACTGCGTTTATGTGTCTTACTTCTGGTGAGTGCGTTTTCCAGCCATTTCCACACGGATCACCTATTCTGAATCCACATCTGACACTGGATACGTTTATATGACATAGTCTTTTAGTGGACTACTTTTTTGTCATTTTGTCATTATTTTCAGCGCTGCACTATTTTTATGTTATTGCTTTTAAGTGTTATTGGTTGCTTAGAGTGCCTAGCCGCTTTCAGGATTAGCGCTCACTGCTGTTTCTTCTCATTCAGTAAATTAGAATCACTTGCAGAATTGAGTGATAATGATTCGTGGAGAAATTCATCATCAGACACTGAAAATGATTTTGTGACTTTGCTCAGTGATGTGCGAACTTGGCGCTATATTTCAAATTTCAGTGTTTTTGGTTTGATTATATTATTGAAATAAATGTATTATTATTATATTATTTTTTTTTATGATTATTTATTAAATTATAATTTATGATTTCGTGTTTCAAGTTTTATCCTACCCGGGATGTTTACTAGACTCTTTTTCGGACAGATTTCAGTGAGTTATTCCTAAATATTACAGGCCTACAATAAAACAAAATACATATTTCCATGCAAAAAATGTACCGCTTTGAGCACAGAAATATGGACATAATCAGACCGCTAGGGAGGTTAAGGGTTCATTCACACCAGATGTGCTTGTATGTGGTAATCACCAAATGCCAGAGCATTTACATGCCGGGGAAACAGGTGCTTTGCACCCAGGGCCTCTCATCTGTACCTGTATGGATATATCTGCTTGGAAGTTTATACAAACACACATAAGGCCTTTGTGTCTGCTGGTTGCTTTTATGGTGCCCTTGTGCGTTAGGTGGGAGTGCACAGGTGAGGTTGGTTCCATTTGAAAAGTATAAATAACACTTCAAGCTAAATTCCGAGTTAAAATATTATGTTTATACTATTTTCATCACTTATAGCCTCCCCTGCCTTCAGGTAACAAAACACTCAGTGAAAGCAATATATAAACAAACAATTGGAAGAAAAAATGTACCCGAGCTTCTCCATACTTTCTATTTTGAGGGCCAAAGCATGTTTTGTGAGCCCCAAAAAAATCACTTTTATAATCAATGAATAATAAATGGATGAATATGTTTTACTTGTCTTTTTTACAATCAGCTTTATACTATTCAAGGCAAAAGAGAAAAATCTTCAGTAAAACAAAGCAAAGTGCCATCAGAGCCCACCTTTTCATCAAAGTTCGCCTTAGGAGTCCCCTCATACATCAGGGTCCCCATCAGAGACCTCCTTACATCAGTTTCTTTACCACCAGTCCTTACCTTGAATATAGTGTGGCTGTAGTCAGTGTAGAAGTCAGGTGAAGCATCTATGGACAGACGAAGTCCGTCCTGCTGAGTCAAGTATGGTATTGGTTGCTAGGATGCTGACTATTCTAGCAACCAACTGATTGGATGATCACATCGCAGCAGGGGGAACCTCACCCTAGCTGTGGGGCGGATGCAATACTTTAGCAGGCCGAATTTGGGCAGCAGGCATAGTTTGGGGACCCTTGTTCTAGAGCATTAGTCCAGGCAAAGGTGAAGACATTGGGTCTTCTCAAGGGATCCTGGAAAACCTGAGGATCTCAAATTCTGCATCACGCTGCAACGTCTTCTCAAAAGATTTGGGATTCTGAGATGTTTTGAGATTTCTCTTTGGGTCCTAGTGACATCTCCATCAACTATAGGAACATTTTTCTTACATTGTTTAACTTTTTTTTTTTTTTTTTTTTTTTTTTGAGCATTTTGTAATATAGGGTGGGGACTAGAAGTAGAGGACAGCTTTAAAGAAGCTGATTTGAAAATTATATATACAGACTGTTGGGGGAATCTTTACTTAGTGTCATACATGGGGTGCCACCAGGTACTTGGTAGTTCTCTGATGCATTGTACCCAGGGCAGATTCAAGGATTTTGGTAGCCATTGTGTGTAAAATAATGTTCCAACTGTCAGCCTGTTGGGTCTTCTGTTGCCAATGGAAACACTTGTTCCCTAGCTTTCCAAAATTCCTTCTTCTCTACATATTGGACTGAGTATTGTCTGGTGATCTCAAATTATATGATTTTAAAAAGTTGCTAATTTTTTAATGTTCATACTGTAGGTAGCACTATTATCATGCTGAAAGCTCATGCAAGCTGCACAAAGGAAGTTGAAGGTTGTGAACTGAGAAAGAGGAACTTCAGCCCCCTCCAGGAATTCAGCCACTTTTTAAAAAGTGCTGGTTTACAATGGGTTAAGTCCAGTGAAGTGTATGCCTCCTACTGGACTTATCTTTTTTATATACAATTTACATAATTAATGACTGCTGGGAATTAAGCTATCACTATACTTCTGGAGCTGAGCCTACAGCTCTTAGATGCATCCGCTCTGCCTGCTCCTCCTCTCCTCTTGGCTGATCACAGATCATTTTGCATTACAGAAGTCTTCTGTGAGTGGCAAACAGAGAGGAGGAAAGTGGCTTCTGTGTGAGAAAGCAGCATTGTCCATGTCAGAGCGCCGGAAGTACAGCTATCACTATACTCCTGGTGCTCTAACAAGAGTGATGCTGCTTTCTCAGTAAGAATGTAAATTTTAAATACAAGAGATAAGTTCCCGAGGTGGCATACACCTAATTGGACTTAATCCTGTGTAAGCCAGCACTTTTTAAAACGTGGCTGAATTCTCAAACATCTTTCTTTATTTGTTTATTTTTTAATCCCTACTAACCTGGTGCTTGCACATCCTCAATTCAGATACTTACCCACCCAGCAGTTTCAGTGTTGTCCATTTGTGATCAGCTTCTGTGCTGCCACTGTTCAGGTCCTATTCCACCATCTTCCCCTGTGATGTCACTGGGAGGTGCTGTCTCTTCCGAGTTCAGACAGCTATCTGAATGGAAGCAGATGCCTCCTGGAATATGTGACGTGCATATCCCAGGAGTCATCAGACGCACAGCATGTCATTCCCACCTAGAGGATGGGGTGGGCAGAAAGAGAAAAAGTATGAGAAAAGGTAAAAGCAGCAACAAAAGAAGCATGATTTTCATGTAAAGGGAGAGGATTGGAGAGGAGAAAAGTTTGATTTTAATGCGAGGGCCTGCTTTAAAAGAGAAGAATGGCTAAAGCTATTTTGGTCATGGTTTTGGTCACAGCAATGCTGCAGACATAGAGGCAAGTATGAATGTTTGTTTATTTTTTTACAATCCCACACTTCCCCTTAAAGTGTCATTGTTGTATATAACAATTGTCCAGTAATTAATAGGTCAAAAAGCATGTATTTGTAAGAAAAAAACTGAGGCTTTAGTACCACTTTAAAGGACAACAGATGTAAACATACTGTATATTCATGTTACTGTATATTCATTTTTCCCATGGTACTATTTCTAACATTTTTTTATTATGGGATAGTATATTACTATAGAGCAGAACTTTAAGCTGGTTTATAAATCCCATTGCATGCAGTTATGTCTTGACATGAGCCTCCTGTATTTCCCTAAACCAGGAGTGGACCAAATAATATGGTTTCCAGGAGCCAGCTCCATTGACAGCTGGAGAAAACCTTACTAAACCCACAACAGTAAAATCAGTCTGTATATGCAGTAAAGCATGCTTGTTATACTCATTGTGGAACCTAAGGGGTTAATCCTCCACATTGTGTAAAAAGGCTGTTTGATCCTGTCTTCTCTAATCTTCCCCTTCTACTGTCCCCAATCCATCTGCTGATATAATAGAGCTTTAGGAGTCACTCTGCACATGCTCACTGTGTATTGCTAGAGAGGTTGTTTTTTTTTTTTGGAATGGTGCATGCAATCAGCACAGGGTGACTTACACATAAGAGGGATATGGGGAGCTGAGACAGGGGTCTCCCCAACTCTCCAAAGTGAGCTGTGTTCCATGGGCACCCCACCCAAAGTGACTCCTGTCACACAGGATTCTCTCGTCCACCTCAAGTGTGTGGATGAGGGAACTGGTCAGATTTTTCCCACTCAACCAACTGGTTGAATGGGAAAACTTACTAATGTATGGGCTGCCATAGGCCCCATTCACACCTGAGCATTTTGTAGCGTGAAGCTCCAAAACACTCGGGGTGGGGGGGAATCATTATTACTGTATGGAGATGGTTCGCATCTCCACTCCAAGTTGACTGAAGCAGAAAGCCTGAAGCTCAAAAAAGTTTTGGAGTTACTTTTGTAGCTCACATTGGGCAGATTTGCACTCATAGAAACGAATAGAAACACACGATTGGCGCATCTTTGTGTGATTTTGCACCTTTTTAACGTGTGTTTTGGGCGATTTTCTATTAAAATAAAAATATGGTAAAAAAAATAGTAATATATGAATAAATATAAAATAAATACACATATAAATAAAAAAATCATGATAGATTAATAAAAAAGAGAAATTATTAATAATAAACGCCTGAGCAAAAAGACATTCATAATAATAATAATAAAAAAAAAATATTTTGTAACCGTTTAGGTTTTGGGGGTTAAGGGTATGGGTTAATTATTATTAATTTATTATTGCAAGTATTTATGATTATTTTTAATTGTGTATTTATTTTAATTGTATGTATTATTAATGTATTTTTTGTTCAGGTTTAGGTGTTTGTTTATTATTATTAATAATTGTTTAAAATATTTTTTAAGGGTTAGGGGTTAATTATTATTTAGTATTAAATAGTATTTAGGATTATTTTTATTTACTTGTGTATTTAACATCTATTTATTCATTTATTATCACCCTAACAAAAAATAATAAATTAATAAAATAAACAGATGTTATTTTTCTCTGGCTAACGAAATACGCCAAAGCTAAAGAATGTATTAAACCGCTGTATGAAAACATGCAAAAATGTGCAAAATCATGGTAAAATGTGTACGAAATAATGTGCAAAAAATGCTAGAAAACACTCAGATGTGAATGGAGCCTTATGCAGGCCATAGATGGGTCGAAAATCGGCCAATTTTTCAGCCGAAAATAAAATCGGCCGATTTTCGGATCGTTAGTGGGCTATTTGTTCGGCCGTTTTTCGGTATTTTGGCCGTTTTTTTTAATCGGGAAAGTTGGAAAAAAATCGGCCGATTTTGCCGATCGGCCGATTTTCGCGGCAATAATGGGCTAATCGGCCGATTTTTTACCGATAAAAAATCTGCGCATGAGCAGTGACCTGCAAGAGGAAGACAAAAAAGAGAAAAAGAAGAAGAGGAGGATGAAGAAGAGGAGGATGAAGAAGAGGAGGATGAAGAAGAAGAAGAGGATGATGATGATGAAGTAGAAGAAGAAGAGGATGATGATGATGAAGTAGAAGAAGAAGAGGATGATGATGAAGAAGTAGAAGAAGAGGATGATGATGATGAAGAAGTAGAAGATGAAGAAGAGGATGATGAAGAAGTAGGAGAAGAGGATGATGATGAAGAAGTAGAAGAAGAGGATGATGATGAAGAAGTAGAAGAAGAGGATGATGATGAAGAAGAGGATGATGATGAAGAAGAAGAGGATGATGAAGAGGATGATGATGATGAAGGAGAAGAAGGATGAAAAATAACAGGAATTCCAGTCCGGTAAAAAGTGTCCCTGCAGAGAGCTCCGCTATTTCTTTGACAGTTCCTTGACATTTACAGCGGTTGCAACATTGTATCTGTTTCCGAATAAAAACATCTGTATCCTAAATGGATACAAATAGATACATTGTTGTCACCTCTGTAAATGTCAAGGAACTGTCAAAGAAATAGCAGAGCTCTCTGCAGGGACACTTTTTGCCGGCTGTAGACGGGATGAAAATCGGCCGATTTTTTTTTTTTTTTTTTTTTTTTTTCACCATTGGTGGTAACGTCGGCCACTTGAACGACCGATTTTTTGCTTTTTTAAAAGAAAAATCTGCCAATTTTCGACCCATCTATGGCCTGCATTAGTCTGAGAGGGCCAGGGCCAGTTCTAGGAGTTAGTGAGGCTCTGCTGTAGTTTCATATGCCAACAGGTGATAGTGAAGAATGACATTATTGTTGTGCTATTGCTTCATTGTGCAATGGGCATTCTGCAGTGTGACTAGTGCTCTTGTCAAGGCTGTGCTGCTGCTTTGGAGGTTGAGAATTGGGTTGTGCTGCCTGGCAGGGGTTCCTGGTTAAAATTTGGCTTAACAGAACTGAAAATCCTTTGGAAATTAGGCTGGATGACTCTCAATCTCTAGTTTCAGCAAAATAAACTCTTGATTTGTATCTTTGTTTGGGGTCAGTGACACAATATACTCTAAAGTAGCTGGACAGTATCAGTGGCACCCTCCATGTTTTTCTCATGACAGGCTTCCTTTAAATAGGCCAAATATTTGGATGATGCACTCAACCACCAAATATGTTTGTCAGTGCTAATGGGTGCAACCACGTTTTCATTCTTTAGTTTGCAGGATGTTTTGTTGAGAATACGAGCTGCAATCAGAGTGTTTTTTTCAACTATCAAATGTAATTTATTTCCTTTGTACTTCAGTAGATATATTTACCTGTGCAGACCTTTTCCCTATTTAAATGTTTAACGTTTTTAAGTTCTGTTTGCTAATATGTGCATAAATTACAATTTTTAAGAGTACCACTAAATGCCCCCTATGCGAACTTATTTAATCTTTTACCAAAGATTTAATTAAGCATGTTGAAAGAAACATAAAACCATGACAAATCGTATGAGACAAAGCGACAACAAACAATAGACGATAAGGAAACATACAACAAACACAGAAATACACATATAAGACCCACGCTTGGGTCTAGATAACACTGTGTAAGGCAGAGGCCCACAAAAATATAAAAGCTACATGCAAGAAGGCAGCAAAAACAAAAAGAGCCAAACCCTCATGAGGCAATATTATTCCTGAGAATCATAGATTTGTTAGATGACGATAACAAATGATAGACAATTAGTCTAATATAAACAAACCATATGAAAGAAGAAAAAAGAGTAAAGTAGATCCAGAGAGGGCCAAGGGGTAAAAAAAAAACCCAACCCCCCCCTATCCATAGAAAACAGGAAAACAAAAGGAAGAAAAAGAGCAGAGAGAAGAGACAGGCCAGCAAAGAAAAGGAGTTCGCCTGAGGGGGAGAGCCGGGAGACACGATCCCCACATAAGGGGAATGAAGAGGCATAGATTTGTAAGTTTTGTGGTATAATCCACCCATGGTTGCCAAACAGAGAGAAACTTATGTGTATCCTCCAACACCGCCGTCAGTTTTTTGTTAATAAAGAAACCTTGGATTCTGAACCTGACCTCAAATTGTAGAGTAGGGGATTTACAAGAACCGGCAATAGTTTGCTTAGTAGCCATAAAAATAAAATTGACCAATGAGCGGGGTCTGCGAGGTAGGCCACGAAGTTGCTTAAAAAGTAAGGCCTCAATCGGATCTTTTTTGAGGTTAATGGACGTGACTGAATAAATAAGATGATAAACTCCACAAGCAGCTGGTCACTGGACAGGTCCACCAGATGTTCTTAAAAATCTCTTCCAGGCTCAGCTCCTCCCACATATGTACACTGCGATATCAGTTTATCCTATGGAAAGATGGTGGAGATTGGTTAATATGACATTTGGAAGGGGCTTGCTGGGGTAAGGTGTCTGTAAAGGATACATTTACTAAAAGTACACTTCTTTCACTAAAATACTGTGTGTGCTTTACCACTAAGTAAGTAGACATGATTATGAGAAAAGATGCTTAGGTAACATGATTGAGGCGCCATGCACACTAGCATTTATTTAAACAACTAGAAGCTATTATGAGCATTTTTTTTTTTCTGCTCCTAGAAGCTAATAGTATTATCCTATGTGTCCATGCACACTATTTTACGCTAGAGGCATTATTCAAGCTTCAACATTTAGGAGCGCAAAGGAAATAGTTTTTGTTTTCCTGGCAGAAAAAAAACACTACTACAAGCCAGCGCAAAAACGCTATTATCAGCATTTTTCATTCAGTGTTTTTTTTCTAGCATTTTTTAATTATTATTATTATTATAAAAAATGCTAGTGTGCATGGAACCATCGGTAATATTTTGTCTGTTTTATTCATTTTCAATAGGGCTTTGTCATTAAATGCCCATTTAAACAAACTTGTCACATTAATAGTCCAGTTTATTTTTGATTTCTATGTAACATTTCTTGATAAGTCCTTTGTTTCCTGTAATAATTTGTAATAGATAGGAAACCTTGAGTTTTGTGAGTAGGCTTTGGTGAAAGCAGCCGCTCTATCTATGCGACATTCTATTTCCATTGCAGTAGCCTTGTTTCTTATATGTAGGTGCCATGAAAATGGTATATGCCATTTTAGTTTGGGAATGGCTGTTTCAATCAGAGCCCAATCGCACAGTTTTTTTTTACTTTTACAGATTCCCTTTAAATTCCATTTCAGCCTTTGAGGCCTAATCAATTTAATGCACTTTAGCTTGGCTGACCATTTTTTAAAAAATCAATTCATTCTTGGTGATTAGCTGCTTGATGTAACTGGGTAGTGCTCTGCCATGATAATGGGGTATAATTCAATCCTCAAATTATGGTCATTAGCTTAGTATGTATATAGGTTTTATTGAGTTTGCTCTCAGTGGGAAATCCCATGGTGATGATTTGGTTGGATAGCGGTGGGGGATGAAGAATGAGCTGAGGGAAGCAGGGAGATGGGTTTTCCTTCCTGCATGGGGATGTCAGCTCTCTAATAACAGCATAATATGTCCATTTCCTGACCAAACTGCAGCAGTCTGTTATATATTAATAAGATACAGCCCACATAGATGGTTCCTTATTTCTGAGCTGCATTACAATGTTATATTTCTTTTTGTTGAAGTGTAGTCAATGCGTCAGATTTTATGCAGTCTTTTCTCCCTTTGTAATTTTAAGATTTCTATTGGCTGCTCCTCCCAAACATCCCTTCTATTTGTATACAAATGAAAAGTACTAAATTAAAACCTGTGCCAAGATACTTAGTTGTCTCATCTGATACTAAGAAAGCTGTGTAACCTGTTTGTGTACACCTGACAGTATCATAGATTAGGTAAAAAAGAGAAGTTTGTGTATTAACCAACTTAGTAACCGCATGTTTCTCTCCATTATCAGGCCATTTTTCAGTTTTCAGCGCTGTGATACTTTGACAATTACACTTACATCATGCAACACTGTACCCAAAGTACTTGCTTATAGTGGTATTTAAAAAACACAGTTTATTTCTTTTTGACTATAAAATAAAAAACAAAAATGTGAAAAAATGGCAAAAAAAAGCCAGCACAGTATGAAAACACCCCAAATATCCCTTTTTGGAAAATAGACACCCCAAGGATGATCTTTTTGCCACAGCTTTTTTTTTAAATACTGGTATTGAGGGGTTTAAAACATGTACACATCATACACAGGGATCAGGAGGTGAAGGGGTTAATGTATGGGTCACATACAATGGGAAGATAGAGATGAGGGAGTTAATGTACAAATTTGCAGTATAAGGTAGCTGAGGGGTTAATATACGGGTCAGAACAGAGATCGGATGGGGATGACGTATACTCTGGAGCAGCCTTTCTCAACAGGGATGCCATGGCATCCTGGTTGAGAGAGGCTATCTGATCAGACCAAGCTCCTGGTCCTCCACCGAACTGTACATCAGCACAGCAGCTCTTTGGTCAGCACAGTGAAGTGAAAGCAGTGGAAAGGGGAGGTGGCTTCCTAAGTCCTGAGCTCTCCGTTTCTCCCTGCAGGGCAGCACCCGATAGTGCGAGTGGTAGGTACATGCTTGAATCGCTTTTTAGAGTCATGTGGCTATGTGTGCAAAAATGATTGATATGAGGCAATGTAGTTACCTTTCTGTATTCAACTGCAGTAAAGTTTCATATAATATATCTTAATAAAGTTGTTTTCTCCTTCAATTGTTCCTTCATGAACATTCCAGTACAGATGGATAAATTCCTATAAATTAAATAATGGTAAATAGTGATGAATACAGAGGAAACAGGGAATAATAGCTATGACTCCAACCTAATAGCATCTGTTGAAATTGATGAGAATATATCTCTCTTTACCTTCTTAGTGGTTGTGCCATAATAAACGCATAATAGGTATACATCTTCCTGGGTAGCCCCCATAGGTGATAGTGAATCCACAGTGATAGGCGATTCTAAAGTGAATGAATATTCATTAGGAAAATAAATGATCAAAAATGCTGAATGCCGTAAAGAAGAAATAGTGAATTACCATGAGAAGAATCAGAAAAATTCCTTCTCATTGAAAATGTGAAAAATCATCCCTTTGTGTATAGATGGGGGGGTAGAAGTCCAGGGTGATGAAAAAAATATTCCAAAAGTAGATATATACAGTCAGGTCCATAAATATTGGGACATTGACACAATTCTAGCATTTTTGGCTCTATACACCACCACAATGGATTTGAAATGAAACAAACAAGATGTGCTTTAACTGCAGGCTGTCAGCTTTAATTTGAGGGTATTTACATCTAAATCAGGTGAACGGTGTAGGAATTACAACAGTTTGCATATGTGCCTCCCACTTCTTAAGGGACCAAAAGTAATGGGACAATTGGCTTCTCAGATGTACCATGGCCAGGTGTGTGGTATTCCCTCATTATTCCAATTACAATGAGCAGATAAAAGGTCCAGAGTTCATTTCAAGTGTGCTATTTGCATTTGGAATCTGTTGCTGTCAACTCTCAAGATGAGATCCAAAGAGCTGTCACTATCAGTGAAGCAAGCCATCATTAGGCTGAAAAAACAAAACAAACCCATCAGAGAGATAGCAAAAACATTAGGCGTGGCCACAACAACTGTTTGGAACATTCTTAAAAAGAAAGAACGCACCAGTGAGCTCAGCAACACCAAAAGACCCAGAAGACCACGGAAAACAACTGTTGTGGATGACCGAAGAATTCTTTCCCTGGTGATGAAAACACCCTTCACAACAGTTGGCCAGATCAAGAACACTCTCCAGGAGGTAGGTGTATGTGTGTCAAAGTCAACAATCAAGAGAAGACTTCACCAGAGTGAATACAAAGGGTTCACCACAAGATATAAACCATTGGTGAGCCTCAAAAACAGGAAGGCCAGATTAGAGTTTGCCAAACGACATCTAAAAAAGCCTTCACAGTTCTGGAACAACACCCTATGGACAGATGAGACCAAGATCAACTTGTACCAGAGTGATGGGAAGAGAAGAGTATGGAGAAGGAAAGGAACTGCTCATGATCCTAAGCATACCACCCCATCAGTGAAGCATGGTGGTGGTAGTGTCATGGCGTGGGCATGTATGGCTGCCAATGGAACTGGTTCTCTTGTATTTATTGATGATGTGACTGCTGACAAAAGCAGCAGGATGAATTCTGAAGTGTTTCGGGCAATATTATCTGCTCATATTCAGCCAAATGCTTCACAACTCATTGGACGCCGCTTCACAGTGCAGATGGACAATGACCCAAAGCATACTGCAAAAGCAACCAAAGAGTTTTTTAAGTGGAATGTTATGCAATGGCCAAGTCAAACACCTGACCTGAATCCGATTGAGCATGCATTTCACTTGCTGAAGACAAAACTGAAGGGAAAATGCCCCAAGAACAAGCAGGAACTGAAGACAGTTGCAGTAAAGGCCTGGCAGAGCATCACCAGGGATGAAACCCAGCGTCTGGTGATGTCTATGCATTCCAGACTTCAGGCTGTAATTGACTGCAAAGGATTTGCAACCAAGTATTAAAAAGTGAAAGTTTGATTTATGTTTATTATTCTGTCCCATTACTTTTGGCCCCTTAACAAGTGGGAGGCACATATGCAAACTGTTGTAATTCCTACACCGTTCACCTGATTTGGATGTAAATACCCTCAAATTAAAGCTGACAGCCTGCAGTTAAAGCACATCTTGTTTGTTTCATTTCAAATCCATTGTGGTGGTGTATAGAGCCAAAAATGTTAGAATTGTGTTGATGTCCCAATATTTATGGACCTGACTGTATGCTTCAGTAATTCTTTTGTCTGAATATCCCTCTAAAGGTTCCAAAAATTGCTCTTAATTCAGAGTAGATGCGGATCCTATATAGATACTAGAGACTGATGTCCCATATCACTACCTGTGTAGCACACAGTGTATAGTATAAAACTATACAGTCCAAAAATTTCCCTCAAAAAGAGGGTTTATGTAAATCTGTTATGTATGCAGGTTAGGTGCAGTTCCTATAGCACTGTATGAGATATCGCTAGCTGTATAACACACAGTATATATTGTGTATCTATAGAGTCCAAAAATTTCCCTCAAATTAGGGTTTAGGCAAAACTGTTGTAAGGGGTATTACCCCCGTAAGCACACAAAGAAATTGCGGTCTGAAGTGACTCAGTTAAACATTCTATACTTGCCACCGATGGAAAGTGAACTGTGTCACTTGAATCGCTAAGAAATGGCTCCTTAGAATAATTGTCTGGCCATATGCATTATTGCCTCATGTTTATCCAAGATGGAGCTGCATCATTTGCTTCTTTCCCCTCGTGGATACCGCAGCCTATGAAGATGCCGAGCGTGATGATGTCATTACATTAACGCGTTTCATCCGCCAATCATCGCAGACTTCATCAGAACTGGGAGGGGACAAGTCATCCATTGCCTTATATAGTGCTCTAATTGTGTCTTTTTAACCGCTTACGTCGCCCTCTTGTGTTGAAATGTCATCACTACATTTGATCATAGCCTGGGGGTATTTTTCCATCAGTGGCCACAGTATGCATATCTCCCTGGCTGTTGCCACTGCAGCTAAAGGGGAAGCAGATGGCGGGTGTAAAAACTGAATATATGGCAGCACATTCCTTTCAATGTGATTCCCTACCCGCAGAAAAACACAGGGAAAAAAGTTCCTGACCCCCTTTTTTTTTTTTTTTAAATCTCACTGCACCAAAAATGCAATGTGCTTGCCAATGCATGGGGGTACCGTTAAGAGTTCATGACAGCCCTGTGCGTCTAAAGAGCAGTGCATTTGTCTGCATGTCAGGAACATGTGCAACTTCGCACGTATTCTGTGACATGCAGTAATTTTAACCTAGCTGTAGACTGGGGTGCCTTGAGACTGCAAATACTTTTCAGTGGCACCCTGACTGGAAAAAAGGTAGAGAAATACTGCTGCAGAGATTTTTCAATAGGGTTCCCTAAGCCACTCCTGCGTTACCTTGGCTGTATGCTTAGGATTGTTGCCATGTTGAAAGGTGAACCTTCGGCCCAGTCTGAGGTCCTGAGCGCTGTGGAACAGGTTTTCATTGAGAATATCCCTGTACATTGCTCCATTCAGCTTTCCATCAACCCTGACCAGTCTCCCAGTGCCTGCTGCTGAAAAACACCCACGCAGCATGATGCTGCCACCATAATGCTTCATTGTTGGGCAGGTGATGAGCGGTGCCTGGTTTCCTCCACACATAGCATTTAGAATTGAGGCCAAACCGTTCAATCTTTGTTTCATCAAACCAGAGAATCTTGTTCTTCACAGTCCTAGAGTCCTTCAGGTGCTTTTTTGCAAACTCCTAGCGGACTTTCATGTGTTGTTTGGCTTCCGTCTAGCCACTTTGCCATAAATCCCAGATTCGTGAAGAACTGCAGTGATGGTTGTCCTTCTGGAACTTTGTCCATCTCTACACAGGATCTCTG
The DNA here is from genome assembly GCF_062004578.1 of Staurois parvus. NCBI lineage: Eukaryota > Metazoa > Chordata > Amphibia > Anura > Ranidae > Staurois > Staurois parvus. The sequence goes on from NW_028317892.1 coordinate 320,142, forward strand.
GAGCTCAGTCAGAATGACCACTGGGTTCTTGGTCACCTCTCTTACTAAGGCCCTTCTCCCCCAGTTGCTCAGTTTGTACAGTTGTCCAGCCCATGGAAGAGTCCTTGTTGTGACAAACTTCTTCCATCTGAGAATTATGGAGGCCACTGTGCTCTTGGTGGCCTTCAGTGCAGCAGAATTTTTTTTTTGCCTTCCTCCGACCTGTGCCTCATGGCGCTTGCTTTGATGCAGTATGCATTGTCAGCTGTGAGGCATTTTATAGAGAGGTGTGTGCTTTTCCAAATCATGTCCAATCAATTTAATATACCACAGGTGGACTCCAGTTAAAGTGTAGAAACATCTCAGCAACAATCAAGAGAAATGGGAAGCACTTGATCTAAATTTCAAGTGTTGTTGCAAAAGGAAATGAACACTTATGCCAATATGATATTTCAGTTTTTAATTTTTCATAGATTTGCAAATATTTCTAAAATTCTGGTTTCACTTTGTCATTAGGGGGTACTGAGTATAGATTAATGAAAAAAAAAAATAATTAGAACAACTGTGGTATCAGGCTGCAACATATCAAAATTGAAAAAAATTGAAGGGAGGTCTAAATACGCAGTCCCGCCATAAGTCGCTGATCGCCGCCATTATTAGTATAAAAAAAAACTAAAATCCCAGTATCTTTCCCGCCATTTGTAAACGCTATAACTTTCACGTAAACCAATTAATTTACACGTATTGGGTTTTTTTTTTAGGAAAGACGTGTCGCAGAATGCATTTTGGCAGAAATTTATGACTAAATTTGATTTTTAAATTTTTTTTTACTGGACATGTTTTATAGCAAAAAGTCCAAAATATTGTTTTTTTTTTCCCTCCAAAATTGTCAAGTATGGAGTTGACAGAAAAGGTAGTATTATCACACTGTAGCAAGAGAGGACTGATACTATCACAAGAGAATGTACATTGTTTTATAAATCCTTTGACATGTGTATAACAGGGCTAACACATTTGTTTCCATAGTGTATTAAAGAGGTAGTAAACTTAATTTAAAAAAAAGGGGTCCCCCTGCAGGTTTAAGCTATAATGTGCTAGTATGTGCCATATACTAACACATTATGTCAGACTTCCTTATAGAACAGCTCTCTCCAGTGACTTGCTGTCACCTTGTCTGTCTTCCGGGTTCACAGGCTCCTGCGCATGGGCCCAGGATTCATGGCTGCGGCAAAGAGTTCTGAAGGGACACCATGAGTATGACCGGCTGCTGCTCACTGGAATATCTCTTAAATGGTGCATGTTTAGGAGGTATTTATTCTAAGCTTTCCTGTGGGTAAAAGTTGCAAAGTGGACTTTACTGCCCCTTTAAGCTGTTTTGCTGGAGTTGTGTTTTTTTTTTTTTAAATATATCCTTTTTACCATACATTTTATATATATATATATATATATATATATATATATATATATGTGTGTGTGTGTGTGTGTGTATCCTTCTTATATATCCTTTTTACCATACATTTTAAGAGGTATCTATAATTTTTTTTAGTGTTAGAGCGGTAAGAGGGTAAACTAATTTTAAAGTTAAACATTTTTCAATTAAAATAAGAAACCTTGTGCAATACTACTGCACAGAGCAGGTAAATATAAATATAACAAGTAGGTCCGAACCTCCTCTTCTGGGGTCCCCCACTGGCCCTGTAGGCTTCACATCTGAGTGCACTCATAGCATGCCACTTGTTGTGGGGGCACTCTTGCAGGTGTGATCCTGAGCTGGGCTATGTGTCCATTGACATACAAAGTGCAGGTCACCAACCGCTTCTCTCCCCCCTCTCTCCCTCGCTCTCCTCTCCCCTCTCTCTCCCTCGCTCTCCCCTCTCTCTCCCTCGCTCTCCCCTCTCTCTCCCTCGCTCTCCCCCTCTCTCTCCCTCGCTCTCCCCCTCGCTCTCCCTCGCTCTCCCCCTCGCTCTCCCTCGCTCTCCCTCGCTCTCCCCCTCGCTCTCCCTCGCTCCCCCCCTCGCTCTCCCTCGCTCCCCCCCTCGCTCTCCCTCGCTCCCCCCCTCGCTCTCCCTCGCTCCCCCCCTCGCTCTCCCTCGCTCCCCCCCTCGCTCTCCCTCGCTCCCCCCCTCGCTCTCCCTCGCTCCCCCCCTCGCTCTCCCTCGCTCCCCCCCTCGCTCTCCCTCGCTCCCCCCCTCGCTCTCCCTCGCTCCCCCCCTCGCTCTCCCTCGCTCCCCCCTCTCTCCCTCGCTCTCCCCTCGCTCTCCCTCCCTCTCTCCCTCCCTCCCTCTCCCCCCTCTCCCCCCTCTCCCCCCTCTCTCCCCTCTCTCCCCTCTCTCCCCTCCCCCTCCCCCTCTCCCCCTCCCCCTCTCCCCCTCCCCCTCTCCCCCCTCCCCCCTCCCCCTCCCCCTCTTCCCCCTCCCCCTCTTCCCCCTCCCCCCTCCCCCTCCCCCTCTTCCCCCTCCCCCTCTTCCCCCTCCCCCTCTTCCCCCTCCCTCCCTCTCCCCCCTCCCTCCCCCTCCCTCCCTCTCCCCCCTCTCCCCCTCTCTCCCCCCTCCCCCTCCCCCCTCTCTCTCCCCCTCTCTCTCTCCCCCTCTCTCTCTCCCCCTCTCTCTCTCCCCCCCTCTCCCCCCTCTCCCCCCTCTCTCCCCCCCCCTCTCTCTCTCCCCCCTCTCTCTCTCCCCCCCTCTCTCTCTCCCCCCCTCTCTCTCTCCCCCCCTCTCTCTCCCCCCTCTCTCTCTCCCCCCCTCTCTCTCCCCCCCCTCTCTCTCTCCCCCCTCTCTCTCCCTCATCGGGGCTCCTGGCAGGGACAGAGCTGGATCGATTGTGGTGTCAGTGTTTGGGCTTGGGGAGGCACAAATGGGTGGAAGGTGTTTTACCTTAATGCATTAAAATAAAAAACCTTCTGCATTTAGAACCACTCTAACACCACCACTCCAAGGTTTTTATTGCTGTTTGTGCCCCTTCTTGGAAGATTCATTAAAACAGGAATATCTTCTGTTGACAACTCTTTAAGAAAGGAATTTTCTTACTTTGCAGAGATTTCCTTTTACTTCATTTTGTGTGGACAGGAAGTGGAGGGAAATCTCCCCAATGGGACACAGATGGCAAAAAACATATACTGTATGGGTTTGACCATTTAATCCAGGCATTGGCAACAGTGCATTCATTAAGGCTGATTTGAGGTCTGACGTTTATACATTAGGGGTGAACATGTTTTGTGTGCACCAGTTAATCCAATTTACACTCATAGTTGTACTGCTAATGGCTGGCTAAACTCATTATTTATTTATAACTAATGAGTTTTAACTTACCATTAGCAGTACAATTATGAGTGAAAAAATGAAAACAAATTTAGACTACAGCGAGCATGCGATTTCACTGCCATGCTGGTTGTCTAAGGATTGTGAACATGAAAATTAATATGGAAAAGGTTGCTGACCCCTGCCCTGCTCTGCCCAAAATGAAAAATAAATGGCTTTAAAAGACCCAGTAAATAATTTAGTCTGGTGTGTGTGTGTGTGGTTTTGGTTTTTTCTAATGTATTAATTTACATTTGTCCCAAGTATATTTTAAAATTACTTACTGTTGCGTGGCTCATTACCTCTGCCGGAAGTTTGCTTCAAGCGTCACCTATTGGTAGAATAATACTTTCTAAGGCTACTTTCACACACATGCGTTTTTGCCATGTTTTTACCACATTTGCATTGCGTTTTTTTTTACTAGACATACTACTCAAAAATCACAACAAAAATACAACCGCATTTTTGCTGCATTTTGTTTAATAATTTCTATAGAGAGGTTTTTGGTGCGCTTTTTTTTTTTTTACATGGTCCAATGTTTTTTTTCTGCTTTTTTAATGCAAAAGCAGAAGAAATACGGATAAGTGTAAAAGCAGGAAGGTAAGATTTGAATTCCTCCTGCTAGTTTCAGATCACCATCCTGTAGTCTTGATCTCAGGTTTATATTGACTGCCCTCCTAAACTTTATTCACACGCTTAGGCCTCCTTCACATGGCTATTTGGCCTTATACATTGGCTTCCATCGCCCAGAACCCACAGATTCTTGCAGTTAAAATGGCAAGTACATGCAAATAGTGGCAACTGCTCAGCCTGTATAATGTATCAAAGAAAAAAAGAGCAACTCTACTTAGACCAATAAGCTATGATAAATGTTATTGTAAAGTGCTCAGATTAAAAATGTGCAAATTATGTGTATATGTGATTTAACAGAGATAAAAAAATTAGCCTAAAATTATTTTTAGTAAACACAACAATCCTCCCAAAGTGACCAGTGCACAAAGGAATGCTTAGCTGTTTGTCCTCCAGAGGATTTACCCGCCTTCCTGACCAGACCATTTTTTGTGTTACGGCGCTGTGTTATTTTAACTGACAATTGTGCAGTCATGCAATGCTGCACCCAAATTAAATTTACAATCTTTTTTTCCACAAATAGAGCTTTCTTTCGGTGGTATTTGATCGCTGGTTTGTTTTATATTTTTTGCGCTATAAACATAAAAAAGACCGACAATTTTGAGAAAAAAAAACAATATTTTTGACTTTTTGCTATTAACAGGTTCCCGCCCGGCCTATAGCCAGATAGCGGCCTGCAAAACCCCTCGTCCCTCCGTGTGGATGCCATGTGGCGTCCTTTCAGGCATGTGCAGTTTGCATACCTGCAGAGCCGCGCAGTGGCGCAATCTGTCACCGGCCATGTACCTCGGACATGTCTTTGCTAAAAAAAAAAAAAAAATCCCAATACGTGTAAACTAATTGGTTTACGTGAAAGTTATAGCGTCTACAAATGGCGGTATATACTGGAATTTTTATTTTTTTATATTAGTAATAGCGGCGATCAATGACTTATATCGGGACTGCGGCGGGCATGCTGACATTGGGGGGGAACTGACTGTTACTGACAGTGACACTAATACAGTGATCAGTGCTAATGACACTGGGCAGGAAGGGGTTAACATCTGAGGTGATCAAAGGGTTAACTGTGTGCTGTGCTTTTACTATGTAAGCACATGGCTATGCAGAGCCATACAAAGCAGTGTGCTGGAGCTGACGGGGGAGAGATCTGTATTGTTTACATACAGACCTTTCCCTCATCAGTAATACTTGGTGATAGCCGGGTGCCGGTGGGGAATCCTGGCTGGGACCCAGTGATCGACAGCTGAGGCCGCCAATGGCAGCGCGGGTAGGACGCGTACTCGCTCCCTACCCGGAAATGCGAAATCACATGATTGTGCACAGCCCTGCCGTCTTGTATTTCTGTTATAGGGCAGTCGGGAAGCGGTTAATGATAACGATAAATATAAACATCACAATATATTGGGAGTTATGTACTAACGGAGAGTGCCAAATCTGGTGCAACTCTGCATTGAAACCAGGTACAGGTTTTATTCCCAAAGCTTAACTGAACAAGCTGAAGTTAGAAGCTGATTGGCTACCATGTACAACTACACCAGATTCTGAGTGCACCAGTTTTAGTAAATCTCCCCCCATTGTGTCACAATCAAAAGAAGAGCTTAAAAGATCCATGATAATGCTCCACAAAAACAATGTGCCACACTCTTTCAACCCTACTCCGTGCTGTTGCTTTCCAGGGTGGCCTCTTAAACAGTGCTCACTAACAAGAAACCGTTGACTCCTTTTATATATTATTTATATTACATGCAGGTCAGTATGCACTTATGGTGTACCAAGACTGCCCTCTCCAGCTTGCTTCATCACTCCAAGAAGATCTTGAACACTTCCACCTTTCCCTTATGATCACTCACAGTTAGAAGGACACATCCACGACACTATCATTGCGCAACACGTTTTATTAAAAATAAATAACAAGCAGTATTACGCTTAAACAGTGCCTTCTTGATGTCATTCGGTGATGAAATGCATAGATGCAGGACTTCTGGTTGATGACATCACATCTGTGGACATCACTTCCGCTACTTGGTCACAATGGAGGCCAGGAAAGGCCCTCTTTATGTGAGTGCAATATTGCTTGTTTTTAATGTGTTTTTTTTTTTTTTTAAATTAAAGTGTTACTAAACCCAAGACCCTGCATTCACTCTATCTGGTCTCCCACAGCTCAGTTTGGTGTGTATTGCTAGAGAGTTTTTTTTTCTTTTTCTTGGGAGAGTGCATGTGATCAGCACAGGGCTAATCAGCATTGTCCAGACAGAGGTCAGGGGTCCTGCATCTGGAGCAGGGTCTTTCTTAGCTAAGCATGGCGTCCAGCCTATGTGCCTGAGAGCTAAGGGCAGATGTATTCCAGGAAGTAAATGCTTCATGAATCATCTGCCCTTACTCAAGATGACTGTGGCTAGAAATGCTGGGGGTGGGGGGTCGTGGTATGTTTCAAAATGATTTCTTAACAAAATAAAGTGTGGAAACATGGATGGATGGAGGATCATGCTTTGAATATGAAATAAGAATTAAAGAGTGTTTTCAGTTTCTAGTGCTCCAATACAGTTTAGTTCCTCTTTAAGAGGTTTTAGTTATATCACGCCTTTTTCCTCCTGTTAGCAAAGTTGTACTATTTATTTTTAATTTCCTTCTGATATGTTTTATCACTCAGACCTTGCACCATTTTTGTTGCATTACTGTAGACTTATTCTATCTTTTTGTTATCTTTTTTATAAGTGAGGTCTCTGCATTCTTTTTCATTCTCAAAGTTTTTCAAGTCTGATGCCGAAGTGCATCACCAGAACTGGTACTGCGCACTGACTTGTTTGGCAGGCTGGCCTCAATTCTGGTCTGACTGCTTTGAATTGTCTAGTATGCAGGGGCCAGTTGTAAGTAGGACAAAGTGCAGGGGCCATCATTGAAGATTAAATTTGTTTGTTGCATCAAAATTCATTTCAGTGTATTTTTTCCTGAACATTTAGATTTGATAAACAGTTGCACAAATGTCTTGCAACATTTTAAAAAAATTACAACAACCATCTATGTTATTCTACAAGTCCTCTGCATATATAAATATACTGTATAACATTCTGGGGGTGTAACTCTCTTGCTGCCAGGTCCGTACGTCTTATGGACCTGACAGCGGGGGGGGGGGGGGGGGGTCAGGGGTTTTTCACATAATGTGGTGGCTGCAGCGACCGGGATTGTGTCTAAAACTGACAGGCGAACTCTTGCCTGTCAGGTGGAAGCAGTTGGGTGGCCCGGTTGCTTCCACACATCCCCAGTACTAGCACCCCTGCCATGTAGTCTAGGCTCCACTTGCCCTTGAGCGGGCCCAGGGCCGACATGGTGGGTACACGTCCACTCTCCTCCCCTTCTCTCTGTGACTTGGAAAGCAGCGTATGTGACTTCACTTCTGAGTCACCCCTGTCACTTTTACGGCTAGCATAGCTGAAAAGCAATTTATTGCAATGTGATCTGCATTGCAATACATTAAGTGGAACCCGGAGGAGACATGCAGGGTCTTTTACAAGAACCTGTCACCAAAAATCATCACATAGGGGACTTTTTGTCCCCTATGTGATGAAAAAAAAAGTTAAGCAAAAAAAAAATATATTTATATATGGTTTTGCAAAAAATAGTTACATACAAGCACATAACCCCCCACATTCTTTTCTTCATTTCATCTGTGGAGGCAACCTTGATTGTTCCACAGGCTGGACTTCAAATATGCCTAACTTTATCTTCATTACATGGTGGACTGATGGGGCTAGTAGTTTACAAAATAAATAAGAATCTTTGTGCTTTCTCCTAAACTTACAGGAATTGACAACAGCATTTATTGTCTGAAAAGTGAGGCTCCATTTACATTTAGGCATTTTGTATCGTGGGCAGAATCACTGCAATTCTGCTCACAATCCCAAACACTGTGCAAAACTGACCACATGCACCACACTTGTTCAGGTGCCATTAATTTTCAATGGCACCTAACCGCAGGTGCGATTCTGCCGTGATTGTTGCACAATAAATCGCACTGCAATCATTCAAACCTTATCTGCCCAAAAGAAGGTCCTTCTCCTTTTTTGGGCGGCAAGCTTTGCGCGATGTGGTTTGCCCCGATTATAGCATGATTTGTTGCGACAATTTTGGCAGAATCACACCCGCATTATGGTGCCATTTAAATTGAATGGTACCTTAGCAAACGTGGTGCAGTTTGTCAGTTTTGCACAGTGTTTTTGGTTCACTGGCAGGATCACAGTGATTCTGTGTGTGATACAAAATGTCTAAATATAAATGAGCCTGAACCATAATGCAGCCAGCACATTTTAGTACTGGTGAGTTACAATATAATAAATATTTGTATTTCATTTTAGATATGCTGAAGTCTTAGCTTGTACATCTTTTATGATACAAGATATGTGGAACAGTATTAAATGCCTTGTTGAAATAGTCTATCTACAGTATATAACACTCTGGTCCAAAACATAGTGAGACTAAAATAGTGAGTCAAAAAACTAATTCAGGGCCCAGTCACATAGCCGTACCCCCCCCAAAACACTTAGCCTGTGAATGAACCAGCAATATCCCGGTTGCAGGTCTTTACTATCTAGTCTCTCAGGAGACTATGAGAGCAGCAGGAGTCAGAGGCTCCTGCTGCTGTCAGTCATATATTGTGAGTGGGAGGCATGGTTGAGCCACTGTGTGCGTGTGTGCACGAACGCACACAGCTCGGCTGAGGAGCGCACTCTCACAGATTCCCCTCATATCATACGGCTTGCTATGGGGGCACCTGCATTAAGAGGAGTGGAGAATACCAGCGTGGGACTCCAATGAAGGATCTAAGAACAGGTAAGTATAGCATTTGTTTTTTTTTTTTTATAAAAAAAAAAGTTAAGCTTTACAATTACAAGTAGCACTGATATTTTTGTCCTTCCTCTGTAGGTTTTTATACACTTCTCAGCTCTATCAGGGGGCATATTTTTAAAGCCATGATTCTGGTATTCACCAAACATTGCAGGTGAATCTTGCAGGTGTACATATTTTAAAAGCCAAGTTTCACATTTTACATGTTCCGCCTGTGTTTAGGGTGGAACATGTAAAATGTTCACATTTTTCAGCTCCTTCCTCTTCACCCCCTGATCCCCCCCTCGCAAGGGATCTTCTCTTTGCACCCGTTGTCACAATTTAGAAACGGCACGGCTGTGCGGGGTGCCACCCACAAGGCCATATCATTCATTTACATTGTTCTGTGAATGAAGTACCATTGTGTCTGACAGCTTGAAGTTTTCAGTGAACTGCAAGGGCAATGGCGAGCACTCTCGTAGTTCATTGACTCCTCCTGCAATTATTTATTATTTATTACAGGTACTTATATAGCGCTGTCAATTTACATAGCGCTTTACATATATATTGTACATTAACATCAATCCCTAACCCTCAAATTTGCTTTGAATCTAGAAGCCAGCTAAAAAAGTAAGGAGCCAGTTTTTTTTTTTTTTTTTTAAGCATAGTGTGGGTTGCTATGCAATGCCGTGCAATAGTCACGGCAAAACCGCTCCAGGTTTTAGTTGCCATTGAAAATAATGGCACCTGAGCCTGCATTTTTCGATCGCCCATGTGCGAATGGAGCCGCCTTGGTTTAAACATATGCAATTCTGGAGGCGTTTTCAAACTGACAGATTTGCATGACAGACTAGATATTCTGTGTTCCTATTGAGGTGGTTCACACAGATGCGATCCACATGCATTGTGTTTTGAGTGCCATTCTGAAAAGGTTCCTGTGCAAGTTTGTAGCAGTGCGTTCCAGACTTGCAAGTGATAGAGTGGCATGCTAAGATAAGTGTTCACATAGGATTTCTATTGAAAGGAGTTTTTGCATTGAAGTCAATAGGAGGTGATTTTGTATTGAAGTCAATGGGACGCGATTTTTGCATTAAAGTCAATGGGAGCCAGTGTGTGAACCCAGGCACCAGGATGCCATTTCTAGTCACCATGACAACCTATCACCTGGGATTTGTTGAGCCCTGCTTTAACTGCTTGCCGTCCAGCCACTGTAGAAAAACGGCCTCAAGGTGGCACTGCTGGGCAAAATCACGTTTTAAAACGTCATTTTGCAAAACAGGTAGGGGGCACGCGCCCCCCCTACCCGTCCCGCCCATTGCGGCAGCGGGTGTCAATCACCGGGTCCCGGCCGGTCATTACCCGCCGGGTCCCGACGATTGCCAGCAAACAGTGACACAGAGCTCAGCTGCATTGTTTACAATACAGCTCTGCTCCCTGTCAGCTCCTAACACACTGAGAGAGGAGTTTATCTCTCAGGATTAGTGTCTTCCTGTGAAGCACACACCCCCGCCCCCTAGTAAAACACTCCCCTCACACAGTTAACCCTTTCATTGCCTAAAAAAAGTTAACCCCTTCCTCCCCAGTGCCATTAGTACAGTGTCAGTGGGTTTTTTTTGCACTGATCACTGTATTGGTGTCACTGGGGATGTCAGTGACCCCAAGTCAGTTCCCCCCCAGTGTCAAAATGTCCGCCGCAGTCCCGCCATAAGTCGCTGATCACTGTCATAAATCGCAGATCACCGCCATTATTAGTATAAAAAAAATCCCAGTATCTTTCCCACCATTTGTAGACGCTATAACTTTCACGTAAACCAATTATTTTACACGTATTGGGATTTTTTTTTAGCAAAGACATATCGCAGAATACATTTTGGCAGAAATGTATGGCTAAATTTGATTTTTTTATTTTTTTTACTGGACATGCTTTGTAGCAAAAAGTCCAAAATATTGTTTTTTTTTTCTCAAAATTGTCAGCCTTTTTTTTTTTTATAGCGCAAAAAAAAAAATTGTGGGAAGAAAGGATGTAAATTTAATTTGGGTGCAGTGTTGCATGACCGCTCATTTGTCAGTTAAAGTAACACATCGACGTAACACAAACCGCTTCTGTAACCGCTTCCTGACCGCCCTATAGCAGAAATACTGCTACAGGGCGGCATGGGTGCGCAAAATCACAAATACAGTCATGGCCGAAATTGTTGGCACCCTTGATATTTTTCCTGAAAATCAAGTATTTCACACAAAAAAGGTATTGCATTAACACATGTTTTGCTATACACATGTTTATTCCCTTTGTATGTATTGGAACAAATATAAAACAGAGGCAGAAAAGCAAATATGACATAATGTCACACAAAACCCCAAAAATGGGCTGGACAAAAGTATTGGCACCCTTAACTTAATATTTGGTTGCACACCCTTTGGAAAACATAACTGAAATCAGTCGCTTCCTATAACCATCAATAAGCTTCTGACACCTCTCACCCGGAATTTTGGACCACTCTTCCTTTGCAAACAGCTCCAGGTCTCTCTTATTGGAAGGACACCTTTTCCCAACAGCAATTTTAAGATCTCTCCACAGGTGTTCAATGGGATTTAGATCTGGGCTCATTGCTGGCCACTTCAGAACTCTCCAGCGCTTCTTTGCCATCCATTTCTGAGTGCTTTTTGACGTATGTTTGGGGTCATTGTCCTGCTGGAAGACCCAGGATCTTGGACGCAAACCCAGCTTTCTGACACTGGGCCCTACAGTGCGACCCAAAATCCTTTGGTAATCCTCAGATTTCATGATGCCTTGCACACAGTCAAGGCACCCAGTGCCAGAGGCAGCAAAACAACCCCAAAACATCATTGAACCTCCACCATATTTTACCGTAGGTACTGTGTTTTGTTCTTTGTAGGCCTCATTCCGTTTTCGGTAAACAGTAGAATGATGTGCTTTACCGAAAAGCTCTATCTTGGTCTCATCTGTCCACAAGACGTTTTCCCAGAAGGCTTTTGGCTTACTCAAGTACATTTTGGCAAACTGTAGTCTTGCTTTTTTATGTCTCTGTGTCAGCAGTGGGGTCCTCCTGGGTCTCCTGCCATAGCGTTTCATTTCATTTAAATGTCGACGGATAGTTCGCGCTGACACTGATGCTCCCTGAGCCTGCAGGACAGCTTGAATGTCTTTGGAACATGTTTGGGGCTGCTTATCCACCATCCGGACTATTCTGCGTTGCAATCTTTCATCAATTTTCCTCATCCGTCCACGACCAGGGAGATTAGCTACAGTGCCATGGGTTGCAAACTTCTTGATAATGTTGCGCACTGTGGACAAAGGCAAATCTAGTTCTCTGGAGATGGACTTGTAACCTTGAGATTGTTGATATTTTGCCACAATTTTGGTTCTCAGGTCCTCAGACAGTTCTCGTCTCCTCTTTCTGTTGTCCATGCTTAGTGTGGCACAGACAGACACACAATGCAAAGGTTAAGTGAACGTCTCTCCTTTTTATCTGCTTTCAGGTGTGATTTCTATATTGCCCACACCTGTTACTTGCCCCAGGTGAGTTTACAGGAGCATCACATGCTTGTAACATTCTTATTTATCCGCAGTTGTGAAAGGGTGCCAATACTTTTGTCCAGCCCATTTTTGGAGGTTTGTGTGACATTATGTCGAATTTGCTTTCTTTCCTCCCTTTTTTTGTTTTGTCCCAATACACACAAAGGGAATAAACATGTGTATAGCAAAACATGTGTTAATGCAATACGTTTCGTGAGAAATACATGATTTCCTGGAGAAATATCAAGGGTGCCAACAATTTCGGCCATGACTGTATATATACATGATTTGCGCTCCCATGGTTTTCACACCCCTCCGAGATAGCGTCATCTTGCCCCATCAGTACACCAGTCATCACATTTAACCACTTGATTGCCAGGAGCACGCTCATGCACAATAAACCTCCATTGCTAGTATAGTGTCTGAACTGATCAATATCTTTGATCAGATCAGCACTATACCAGCGTTCACATTAGTATAGCGTCCCCAAAAACGCAGCGTTAGCGGGATCAGCCCCGGCACCTGCCAGCACCTGCGTTTAGCCCCTACGCTTACCCCCCCTCTCCTCCAGCAAGTGCAGTGCCAGTAGGTCACTGTCACTTGATACATTGTACACAAAACCACCGTGTTCGCAGAATCAGGCCTGATCTCTGTTAGCACTTGCCGGTAAATTTTGATGACTCTCATATGCAGCAGAGTGCCAGTACTAGTGCCGCGCTACCTTTTGATGAACTGGCGAGCACCAGCGGTCTAGTACATCCTGGTCTTTCACATACCTCCTTGATTTTTGGAGCTGTTTTTCACGGAATATCTGTATGCGTTGATTGTGGATTAAAGCAATTGATATACACAACAATTTATCGCCACCAACCCAAATTCAAACCTTGCCAGACTAGTCGCATGGAAACTCATTACGGTTTCCGAATTTACATTTTTTTTTGGGCCTAACCCTCAACATGGGCATTACTAAAAGAAATGAATTGTGGTTGTATTGGTCCGCAGACCCGATTCATCATATGCTGTGTTCTCTGCTGCCATGGCCAGGCATAGATATGAGAGTATAATGTGTTTTATGCATTTCAACGACAATACACTCTGTCATCCTCGGGGTGACCCTGAATTTGACCGTCTCCACAAAGTTCAGCCCCTCGCAAATCACCTTAACCAAAAATTTGCAGATGTCTATATCCCCAGCAAAACATCTGCGTTGATGAGTCCCTGATTAATTTTTCTGGCCGTTTTGCATTCAAACAATATCTCCACCAGCAAGCGTGCCAAATATGGGGTCAAGATGTAGAAGACTTGTGAGAGGGCAACAGGCTATACTTATAAGTTTCGGATTTACGAGGGAATAGATAGTCACGTGGAGCCCCCTGGATGCCCAGACTACATGGGGAGTAGTGGCAAGATAGTTTGCGACTTGGTGTCATCCTTTTTCCATATGGGGTACCACTTATACGTGGACAATTTTTATTCAAACGTACCACTATTTAGACATTTGTACAATCTTGGAACTGGCGCATGTGGCAAAGTGTGACCTAATGTGTGCCCACCATTAGAAATGGGTGGATGCAGGGCGGTATATACTAATGGTGGGCATACCACACACTTTATGTGGCAGAGATTTCTTTTTTTTTTTTTTTTTCATTCAGTCCACAGGTTGCATACAAAAAAAAAAGAACATAGCATATACACCCAACAAGGACCAGCGATGTACTGGTACATCACTGGACTTTGAATGGTTATACCAGGATGATGCCTACAGCTGCAGGCATCATCCTGGTATCGTTTTTTTTTCAGCTGGCGATCGGCTTTCATGTAAAAGCAATCCTAGTGGCTAATTAGCTGCAGGATTGCTTTTACAAGCAGCGGGATATGATGCCCCCCTCCCCCGCTGCCTTCCACGGCCTTCTCGGGCAGTCCTGTGCCATCGGGGGAACCTGAGAATGCAGCCGGTGTTTCTGCCAGCTGACCATAGAGCTAATTGAAGACCAGAGTGGTGTCAGTCATCTCTATAGTCTAAGAATTTGGAAGCTATGAGCATTTCATCACTTCAGTTTTGCAGGATATAAACAGCACCATTTTTAAATTGGGAAAGCATCTGATCACATCGATTTTGGTTTGATTAGATAATGTAAGGGCAGAGGAGATATCTAGAGCCTGATAGACCCCAGATTTCTCAAAAAAGAATATATGACAATGCCCATTGAAGTTATAGGGGATATTTGTATTCCCTGTGATAGCATTAAAAGTGATAAAAAAAATGAGTTACAGTGTAAAAATAATTTTAAAAAAATCAAAATAACTTAAAAAAAAAAAACCTTACTCCTCCCATGCACGCACACCTGTGTGCACAAGCGTTGAACCTGTGCTGGTATGTAAACAGCGTTTGCACCATGCATGTGAGGTATCGCCGTGAACGTCAGATCAAGGGCAGTAATTCTAACACTAGACCTCCTCTGTAAATCTAAAATGGTAGCTTTTAAAGGCTTTTCAAGTGTTGCCTATGGATATTAAAAATGTATGCAGTTTGTTGCCATTGCACAGGGCATGTGCAGTTTTAAAGCATGTCATGTTTGGTATCTATTTACTCGGCATACCATCATATTTTATATCTTGTCAAATAATTGGCCAATATATTGTGTTTATGTGCATTAAAAGTAAAAAAAAGTGTATTTTCTTTTTAAAAATTGCGTTTAAAAAATCGCTGCGCGAGTACTGTGTGCCATAAAAAATTGTAGTACCCACCATTTTATTCACTAGGGTGTCTGCTTTAAAAAAATATATAATGTTTGGGGGTTTAAATTAATTAGCAAAAAATACAGATTTTTTTCATGTGAACAAAAAGTGTCAGAAAAGGCTTGTTCTTCAGGTGGTTAGAAGAGTGAGTGATGTGTGGCATAAACTTCTAATGCTGGGCATAAAACGCCCCCACCCCCCAAAACGACCCCTTTTTGGAAAGTAGACACCCCAAACTATTTGCTGAGAGGCATGTTGAATCGATAGAAGAATTAATTTTTTTAGCACAAGTTTTTGGAAAATGACAAAAAAATTTTTTTTACACAAAATTGTCACTTAAATGATTTACTGCTCACACATACCATAGGTATATGTGGAATTACTCCCCAAAATACATTCTGCTACTTCTCCCGAGTATGGGGGTACCATATGTGAGAGACGTTTTGGCAGTCTAGCCAAGCACAGGACCCCAAAATCCAATAAGCACCTTCAGGCTTTTAAAGTACTTTATTTCCTCATTACACTTCCAGACTACCTATCACAGTTTCGGAGGCCCTGAAATGCCAGGATAGCACCTAACCCCCCCAAACGACCTATTTTTGGAAAGTAGACACCCCAAGGAATTTGATAAGAAGCATGGTAAGTATTTTGCAGATCTCATTTGTTGCCACAAGTTTTTGGAAAATGAAGAAACTTTCTATTCTTTTTTTATATTTCAAAACCTTGTGAGAAAAAATTAGATCTGCAAAATACTCACTATGCCTCTTTTTAAATTCCTTGGGGTGTCTGCTTTCCAGAATGGGGTCATTTGGGGGGGTTTGGTGCTATCCTGGCATGTCAGGGCCTTCAAAACTGTGATAGGTATTGAGGAAGTGAAATGAGGAAGTTACGCACCTTCAGGCTTTCAAAGTGGTCATTGGATTTCAGGCTCCTGTATGTGGCTAGGCTCCCAAAAAGTCTCACATTTGTGGTATCTCCATACTCGGTAGAAGTAGCAGAATATATTTTGGGGTGTAATTCCACATATACCCATGGCTTGTGTGAGAAATAAATAATTTAAATGACACCTTTGTGTAAAAAAAAAAAAAAAGTTTTTGTAATTTCCCAGAAACTTGTGGAAAAAAAAATAAATCTTCCATGGACTCAATATGCCTCTCAGCAGATAGCTTAGGGTGTCTACTTTCCAAAAAGGGATCTTTTGAGGGTGTTTGTACTATCCTGGTATTTTAGCACCTCAAGAAATGTGATAGGCAGTCAGAAAGTAAAAACTGTGTAAATTCCATTATCTATGCCATAGTTTGTAGACGCTATAACTTTCATACAAAGCAATCAATATACACTTATTGGGATTTTTTTTTTTTTTTACCAAAAACATGTAGCAGAATACATTTTGGCCTAAATTTATAACTAACTTTGAGTTTACTATATATTTTTTATAGCTGAAAGTAAAAAATATAGTTTTTCTTCAAAATTTTCGGTCTTTTTTTGTTTATAGCGTGAAAAAATAAAAAGTGCACAGGTGATCAAATGCCACCAAAAGAAAGCTCTATTTGTGTGAAAAAAAGGACGTAAATTTCATTTGGGTGCAGCATTTTATGACCGTGCAATTATCAGTTGAATTAGTGCAGCACCGAGTAGCAAAAAGAGGCCTGGTCATTAAGAGGGGTAAATCCTCAGGAGTGCAAGTAGTTAAATTATTTTCTTACAAAATACTCCTTTTTAGCAATAGTAATTCCTTTTTAAATGAAAAACCTTTGTGTTTATATAGGAACTTAAACCAGACTTTGGTATCCACTAGAACCCACATTTTTTTCATCCTCAACAGCAGTTGATTCCCTTTTGCATTACCGTTTCTGGAATGTGATCTCTGGTTGGGAATTTCACTAATGCAGGCCATAGATGGGTCGAAAATCGGCCGATTTTTCTTTTAAAAAACGAAAAATCGGTTGTTCAAGCGGCCGCCGTTACCATCAATGGTAAAAAAAATCGGCCGATTTTCATCCCGTCTACAGCCGGCAAAAGTGTCCTTGCAGAGAGCTCCGCTATTTCTGACAGTTCTCTGACAGTTCCTTGACATTTACGGAGGTTGCAACATTGTATCTATTTGTTTCCATTTAGGATACAGATGTTTTTATTCGGAAACAAATAGATACAATGTTGCAACCTCTGTAAATGTCAAGGAACTGTCAAAGAAATAGCAGAGCTGTCTGCAGAGACAGTTTTTGCCGGACTGGAATGCCTTTTATTTTTCATCCTTCTTCTTCATCATCATCCTCTTCTTCTTCTACTTCTTCATCATCATCCTCTTCTTCTTCTACTTCTTCATCATCATCCTCTTCTTCTACTTCTTCATCATCATCATCATCATCATCCTCTTCTTCTTCTACTTCTTCATCATCCTCTTCTTCTACTTCTTCATCATCATCCTCTTCTTCTTTTTCTTCTTCATCATCATCCTCTTCTTCTTTTTCTTCATCATCATCATCCTCTTCTTCTACTTCTTCATCATCATCATCATCATCATCCTCTTCTTCTTCTACTTCATCATCATCCTCTTCTTTTTCTTCATCATCATCATCATCATCATCCTCTTCTTTTTCTTCATCATCATCATCCTCTTCTTCTACTTCTTCATCATCATCCTCTTCTTCTTCATCTTCTTATACTTCATCATCATCATCCTCTTCTTCTTCATCTTCTTATACTTCATCATCATCATCCTCTTCTTCTGCTTCTACTTCTTCATCATCATCATCATCCTCTTCTTCTTCTTCTACTTCTTCATCATCATCATCCTCTTCTTCTTCATCCTCCTCCTCCTCTTCATCATCATCCTCCTCCTCTTCTTCTTCTTCTTTTTCTTCATCATCATCCTCTTCTTCTTCTTCGTCATCATCATCCTCTTCTTCTACTTCTTCATCATCATCATCATCCTCTTCTACTACTTCTTCTTCCTCCTCCTCCTCCTCCTCTTCTTCATCGTCATCGTCATCATCATCCTCTTCTTCTTCGTCATCATCATCCTCTTCTTCTTCGTCATCATCATCCTCTTCTTCTTCGTCATCATCATCCTCTTCTTCGTCATCATCATCCTCCTCTTCTTCGTCATCATCATCCTCTTCTTCTTCGTCATCATCATCCTCTTCTTCTTCTTCGTCATCATCATCCTCTTCTTCTTCTTCGTCATCATCCTCTTCTTCTTCATCATCATCTTCATCCTCTTCTTTTTCGTCATCATCTTCATCCTCTTCTTCTTCCTCTTCTTTTTCTTCTTTTTGTCTTCCTCTTGCAGGTCACTGCTCATGCGCAGATTTTTTATCGGCAAAAAATCGGCCGATTAGCCCGTTATTGCCGCGAAAATCGGCCGATCTGCAAAATCGGCCGATTTTTTTCCAACTTTCCCGATTTAAAAAAAACGGCCAAAATACAGAAAAACTGCCGAACAAATAGCCCACTAACGATCCGAAAATCGGCCGATTTTATTTTCGGCTGAAAAATTGGCCGATTTTCGACCCAACTATGGCCTGCATAAGGCCCCTTTCACACGGACGGACTGATTGGGTACACCTGTCTGTTTTTCGAGTGGACCCGATCGGACCATCCATTGCCCTCTGTAGAGCGGTGGATGTATTTGGACACCCGTCTGCATACAATCCACTAAAAACAGACAGATGGATGGTGATTTGTTCCCCATCTGTCTAGCAGATACTCTGTTTATATCCGATCGCCCATAGAGAATAGTAGGATGTGTCCTCGCTACATAAGCCTGCCCAGTGGGGGATCTGTCTGGCAGAGTCTGCCCGTGTGACAGGGGCCTAATTTTTTTTTACAGAAAACCCTTTCAATGCCTAGAACATTTCCCTGCTTTTGGTTGTATTCTTATTTTGAGTTATCAAGCACATCATATCTAAAGGCAGGTCTTGCTCTGGTTTGTAAACAGACCTAGAGGGTTAACCCATTTATAACTATTGCTTATATGGTGATCATCACCGTATAAAGGCAGACTGTTGGCTCTATATAAATCCTGTGTAATAATAATATAAACAATAATCGCGTAAAAAAAAAAAATCCCCCCAGAGTAGTACAGTGTCATTTATTTATTTTATTTTAATTTTTTTGTTTACTTTCAGCAGTCAATATCGCGATCACCTGATCACTGCCACATCAATCATATGATGACACTGTACTGCACTGGTGACAGTATGTTAAAAAAAATTTTTTTTAATTTTCCGCTTGGCCACTCAGAGTGATCTGTCACCAGCTGTGTCCACAGGACCAATCACAGCAGATCACATGACAATTGTATACAATGAATGGCTGCCTTTCATTATATCCATTGTATACAATTGTGTCAGTAGCTGTGATCAGTCACATGGTACAGACAAGGCCAATCACAACCCATTTGTACTATGTGATGAACTTTGGATCACAGCTAATCACAACAAAAGACTGAATCAGTTTCATTCAGTAAAAATGGTTGCTAATATCAATGAAATACATTGGAATAAGCAATCATAATGTGTAAAAAAATAAATAAATCACTTGCCCAGAGTAGTACAATGTTACTGTGGTAACATCCTATTGCTCTGGTTACAGTGTGTTGAAAAAAATGTAAAAAAAGAAAACAATACTAGAAACAATTGAAAAAAGATATTTATTTACATAGTCGCCAGTCAGTATCCCTGATCACCGCCACACCAGTTATATGATAACTCTGCACTGGACTGGTAACATTATGTAAAAAAAAAAAAACTTGTGAATTTTTTTTTTTTTAATTCATTTTCAAAAACATTGTGACAAAAAAATTACAACTTCAAAAATCTTGACATGCTTCTTACTAAATACCTTGGACTGTCTATTTTTCAACAATGGGTCATTTGGGAGGTATTTGTACTCTCCTGGCGGTTTCGGGCCTCAAGAAATGAGATTGGCCGTCAGTACATCAGGATTGATTGTTATATATATATATATATATATATATATATATATATATATATATATATATATATATATATATAGTGTATATACCGTGTTTCCCCAAAGATAAGACACTCTTATATTTTTTTTGGCTTAACAAAACACACGGGGTAGGTCTTATTTAATGTACAGGTGTGGACAGGGGGTGCAGAAGTGAGCTGCAGGAAGTTGTGGATGAGGGTTATTATAGAGAGGGCCGGCTGATGACAGCTGTGAGCTGCAGTCAGGTGTTGCAGAGGTGAATTGACAGGTGAGTTTCAGAAAAGGTGCAGAGATGAGCCACAGACAGGGTGCAGGGGTAAGTTGTGGACAGGGGATACAGAGGTGAGCTGTGGCTGGGGGGGTGCAGTGGCAAGCTGTGGCCAGGGGCTACAGAGGTGGGTTGCAACTCAGCTTACCTCTGCACCCCTCAGCTGCAGCTCACCTATGCACCCTGTCTGCAACTTACCTGTCAATTTTCTTCTGCTACACCTGACTGGTAAGTGCACTTGGTGCATTGTGTGGGAAGATAGGACCCAAAACTGGAGTTACTATAGAGAGGGACCTGCTGCTGACAGCTGTATTTTGCAAAGATAGCTAACCATATGAGGGCAGTGGAGGGGGAGGGGGATGTGCAAAGGTGAGCTGCAGTCAGGTGTAGCAGAGGTAAATTGACAGGTAAGTTGCAGACAGAGTGCATAGGTGAGCTGCAGCTGAGGGGTGCATATATACTTTATCAATTGTGCAGTTATGCAATGCTTCACCCAAATTCAATTTACAATATTTTTTTCCCACGAATAGAGCTTTCTTTCAGTGGTATTTGATCGCCTGTGTGTTTTTATTTTTTGCGCTATAAAAAAAAAGACTGACAATTTTGAGAAAAAAAAAACAATATTTTTGACATTTTGCTATTAAACATGTCCAGTAAAAAAATCAAATTTCGTCATAAATTTACTCCAAAATGTATTCTGCTACATGTCTTTGCTAAAAAAAATCCCAATGCGTGTAAATGAAATGGTTTACGTGAAAGTTTTATAGCATTTACAAATAGTGGTGTATATATAATGGGATTGTTTTTTAATTTTTCTTAGTAATGGCGGCGATCAGCGACTTATAGCGGGACTGCGGCAGGCATTCTGACACTGGGAGGGAACTGACTTGGTGTCACTGACATCCCCAGTGACACCAATACAGTGATCAGTGCTAAAAAAAACAAACCACTGATACTGCACTAATGGCACTGGGCAGGAAGAGGTTATCGTGGGGTGATCAAAGGATAAACTGTGTGCTGTTTTATTGTGTGCTGTGTTGGTGCATTCAACTGTAAGCGCACTGCTTTGCTTGGCTGTGCAGGAGCTGACGGGAGAGAACTGTATTGTTTACATACAGTTCTCTCCCTCCGTTGGTAATGCTCCTCAATCATCAGGTGCCGGCGAGTAATCACCAGCCAGGACCCGGTGATTGACAGCCGAGGCCGCGGGTATGGCGTGCACGCGCCCGCTACCCGGCAATGCATGTATACACCAACATACATGTATATTTATCTACATACAACATTTTTTTTAAGTATTAAAAAAATAACTAAACTCAAGAACAAAAATGCAATTTATTGCAGCATTCAGTATTTAGGTGTGCTGACTGCCTTAGTTTTTTACTTTTTTCAAGCTCAACATTTTATGCAGATACAGGAAATACCTGTTGATTTTGTCAGAAATACATGGTCTTTCTCACTTTTTTTGAGCTGCTATCTGAAAATAAAGCAAATGAAGCGTGAAAATTGAAAACTAAGGTTGCCACCGCGCTAAGGACCTGTAAGTTGCAATATATTGTTTTTTGGGTTTAGATAATTCAGTTTAGGACAATCCCAGAGGCCTGTTCTGTAAAGTGAAGGTTTATATGTATTTGCTGCATTTTTAGTGTGTGAGTTCTTTACATTATTTAAATGTGTTTCTTTCTGAATTTAGGTAATTTTGTCTTTTAAGTAACTTAATACCATAGTTTTAATGCTAGACTGCATATGTGGCACATATGGAGCAGTTTTAATGTGTAATGTAAAGAAACCTTCATTTCATCCTTAGTTGAATTTTTCATGGGTAAAATCTGATTGCTTTTTGTAAGTTATTGCGATTCACGCATGCTGCAGTTCAACAGTACTGCAGATAATTTGCCACTGAAGGCACTGGTAGAGTGGTGGTCTGGATTTTACTAGGATCATCTTATCTTGAGGAAACATCTGTGATCCTGTCATAATTTTTTGTATGTTATGCAAATACTGCCAGAAACATGAAGATAATGAACTTTGTGCTTACCTAATCACTGTTTAATACCTACAATAAATCCTGAGGCATGAGATATATGTGTATTTTTTGCTACAGGTTCATAAAAAAAAAAAGAAAGAAAAACTCCAGTTTTCATTTACTTTAAATAGCCTTTATCCCTTTTTGATACTTATGTATTTTTCTTGTTTTTTCATTCCTCTGCAGCTCTCCAGTGGTAATCCGTTATATGAAACATATTACAAGCAAGTAAGTGTGTTGCAATGTTTTAAAGCATGATTGTGAATGACCACTTCCTCAACCCCATGATTCAAAAGTACTGAGAATGATGTTCGGATAATTCTCAAATCATAATTGCATCACATGGTACATGAGTTATTCACCACTGAAACAGAAATATTATTATCTTCCTAATACTTATTATTCTATCCTAAATAGTTTTAAAATGCTTATATATGCCACAAAATAGATGAGAAGGGTGATTGGCAAACGTTAAAGCTCAACTCTAGCCAAAGTGTTTTGTTTTTCAGTTTTGGTGGGAGTAGGGAAGGGTTGATGTGTCATAAGGAACAGGAAGTGAATGGAACTTCTTTCCCCAACATGTCACAGGCAGGAAAAGAAATAGTGCCCAGTAATGTGAGGAAGGTTTGAAACCTCTCAAGGTTTTTTTTTTACACTGCCCTTTCCCCCTTACTCTTCACAAGCATTCTTCTCTCTTATTGTCTAGTTGAAAAATGTCAGACAAAACAGGAAGAGAAGAGAAATCCCCTCCTTGGGGGACACAGCATTTAAAAACCTGAAAGTAATGTTTTCAGAGGGATGGAGAAAACATTTTTGCATTTTGACAATCTAATTCTTCCTAACTTTAGCTTAAAGTTTTTACTGGAATGGCTTCAAAATAAACTTGCAAATCTTGAAATTGGGAGCCGTGATTCTGGCTTTATGGGCATTATCCTGATCCTGATTTCAATACAGTGAGTCAATGATCAGGAACAAGTGTACATGTAAAATGACAGTTCCCTGGCTATCATGCAGACTGTAATTTTTCCTGTAATACTATGTCACCAAACTAAGCACAAGCATCCAGTTAAGGATTTCTTTCCAGATCTGCATGCTTTTTTTTTTTTTGAGTCAATGGCAAGAGTATTTAAGTTAGTGGGTCAACATAGAAGCTAGGAAACCAACATATTGACAAGGTAGCCCCTGATTTTCTTGTGTTTTAAAGAGAATAAAGCTTTGTTTTGTCCTCTTGGAATTATTAACCTACCAGGTTACAGATCTCATACTTGTAAATAAAGATGAGAATGAAGGAAGTCTACATATTTCTTTCTGTACTTGTTTCCTGTAAGGGCAAAAACTCAAATGGAAGTTAAAGTAAAATGTATTAATTATGCTAATGCTTTCTGTAAAACTGAACATAAACTTTTGTTGCTCTTACGAACTTTGCTAAAGAAAGAGACCCAGGGAAAATTCACTATCTTTGGCATCCAGAACTCTTCTCCCCAGCTCTATGTGGATCATAAGAGCTGCAGTTCATCTACCCATCTCCCTGGCACTTCCAGGAGGACACCTCAGTTAGACATTTAGGGGTTTTTTTTTTGCCCCAGAAGAACAGACCAGGCCATCACACACTCCATCCAAGATGGCTACCCCACCACATCTTCAGCGAGATCTTTCTCAATGATACCTAGTCCCGTTCTGCCTCTGGAACAAGCTAACTTTCCTCCACACCCCTGCCCCCCAATTTCAACTCCTCTATTCCTCGGTGACTGGGACTGGAGGGAATATATTTAGGCCTTTTCAACTAGGACCAAAATGGAGGCTTACATCTGGCATCTCCAAACCAACTACAGATCCGAGATCCACTCTCTCAAAGTGGAAATGCAGGTCACCTGCTCGAAAAGAGAAGTCCTGCCTGACCTATTGGAGTCTCTCGAAGCACAAGGAAAGCAAATATACACCGAGGAGGTTTATAAACATACCCGTTTTTGTTCCATGACCTTGAAAACTGCAGCAAGCCCAATAGCATACAGACCTGGGGCCTGCCTGAAGCCACAGGTGTTAAACTTCTTGGTACTTCTGACTCTATGGAACTAGAGGTAGACCAGGTAAATAGAACGCTGGGCCCAAAAGCACTGAAACTGCGAGACCGTGGGCTGTCCTTTGCTGGGTCTATTTCTTTTGGACCAAGGAAGATATAATACGTGAAACCAGAGAGTTAGGCCCAATTGATTTTGATGGGGCTTCTATAACTTTGTTTCCTGATCTATCTAGGACACACGTTCGATCAACGGAGCGCCCTGAAACTTCTGGTCAACCTCTTGCGGGACCATGGTATTCCTTACTGCTAGGGCTTTCCTTGCTATCTACTGATTGGGAAAGATGGCAATACCCACACTATCAGACACCTGGCAGACATTCCTGTTCTTCTCAAAGCTATACACCTTCCTGATTTTTCCTCCAATTGTTTGGCCACTAGCCAGGACTGTCTTGAGTGGCTATGAATGTTGTCTGACAGGTACCCCTTCAACAGCTCCAGACTCCTGGGATTAACCTTTTGAAAATCTTTCTCAGGTGGTGATTTGCGAGACTCTTACTGTTACTCTTAGCATAAATATTGTATACACCTTTGTGTCGAACGTGGTGCTCTACCCCTGCCCTTCTCACCAACTCGTGACAAAGGACCAGCCAATCTCACACTGCGCTGTCATTTGCAGAACAATGCCACCCTCAGCTGCACCCTGCACAGAGATTTTCCTTCTCGTAGGATCTCAATCTATGTGCCAGCAGGCTGATAGTGATTGCCACTGGGTTAATTAAGCAATTAACTCTTTAAATTGCCACCACCGCCATTTCACAGACAAGGAGGAAACTCACAATCTTAGCAATAACACTATGACTTTAGCATAAATGTCTGCAACACACACTGTCGCCACAGACAGGTATATGCAGGGGATTATTATCAGTAACACTATTCAAGAGATGGGGATAATTTTAACACTTTTCAAAATAAGGTCTATTAATGAAAAGGTAAAATGGTGCAATTGAAATATTTACAGAAAAGGATGTTACAAAGAGAACAATAACACAACAGAGAAAATGAGGTGAAAATGGAGAATACTCGCAAAGTCCTTGGTTTTAGCAGAGTCCAATTGTCCAAGCAAAAACGTTGCCGTGGCTCTCAAGTCTGTTAAGATGTTCCTTGGTTAATCTTAAAACGAAAGCTTTCTGTTATATCAAAGGGGTGACGCCAGAGACCATCTGATCAATAGTCCAGTTTAAGGGATGGGTGCTGGGATGCCGCCATGTTTCCGACCAATACCCAAATACAGTTTTACACTAATATTAATAACTTCCAATACAGGTGGTATTCTAGAAACTGACAGAATATTATTCAGAATTATATTTCATATCCAGGGATTCCAAACACAATGTACCTTTGTCACCCAGGAGGGAGGAGACTGCTTTCTCTTGTGTAGGGAAGATAGTGCCTTCTGCCAAGTTTCTCTGCTTTAAAGGAGACTTGAATAATTACCTTCAAGGGAGATAAGGCTCCAAATTATATTTATTGCTGACTGTTGGGTGTGCTAGGGTAGTCATGTATGACCTTGATTTATTTGATATGATATTCCCCATTCAAATATATACCTAATAATAATATGTCCTGTTCCTGTTGAATTCTATGAATTGTATGTGGAATAGTTGTGGAATAGACATTTTATGGCATGCTGTGCATTCCTAGAGTTTTAATGGCCTTACTTGTCATGTGTGACAGGCTTGACTGAGTTATTATGGTTTTATGATAGGCCAGTGAGGTTTTCATGGTTTGTGGAAACCAGACATCCTGCAGACCTCAATTAATGTTTTACAGCTCTGAGTAGGTCTGGACGCTGGCGTCTATTGTGTTTTAGTTAAGATAAGAGGCTCTTTTTAACTTCCTTAAAACTTACAGCTACAAATTCCATAGTTTGCAGGAGGAGGGAGGGAGATCACTGCCCTTGAAAAACAAAATGGCTGAGACCTTAACAAGATGGCTGTCGCATACAACTTCCTTGTCCCTATTGCGCACAATCATTACAACCTTCTCCTGCCTGGGTAAGCCATTTTGTTTTCAATGTTGGGACACTACCCTTTGGGTCATATCTTTAGTTCATTTGCTGGCTGGGCTGTGGTTTGTTGCCCAGGTTACAGGCCTGCCTTGTCTAGTTGAACAATACCTTGTCCTGGGAGATTAACCATTTTGCCCACTACGGGACATTTCACCATTGCTGTGTACCCATAGTTAGTTCCCTCCCCCACTTCTGTGTCAGATGAATGCCACTGGCTATGTTTCTTCACTTTGTGACTGATGTTGATTATCCTAGGTGCTTCTCTAGAAAACCTGAAATCCTAATCCTAGTTCACTGTCATGTAAATTTTAATGGGAATCTTGCTCATCTTTGCCACCCTTTCTCCTCAACCTCTTCTCCCTCCCTGATTTATTCCTTCTTCCTTCACCCCACCTGACAATTCTTTGCCAGCAATTTCTATACTACCCCTGCACACCCTTTTATTATTCCTCCTGATTTGTCATTCTACTCCTTTCAAATCCCCCTCAGTTTGTGATTCCCCCCTCCCCCTTTTTTCTGGAATTGAGGTACAGGGGGGAAAATAATTATTTGATCAGATTTTCTAACCTACCAAGAAATTAAGGGTCTAAACTTTTTATCATAGGTATATTATAAATGATAGAGACTATCAAGCAATAATCCAGAAAAAATACATGATTCAAATGTTATACATTGAGTTGCAGTTCAGTGAGTAAAATAAGTATTTCATCCCCAAGCAACACAGGATTTAGTACTTGGTGGAGAAACCCTTGTTGGTAAGCACAGAGGTAAGACATTTCTTGTAGTTGGTTACCAGGTTTTCACACATCTGAGGAGGGATTTTGGTCCACACTTCCTTACAGATCTTTTCTAAATCCTTAAGGTTTCTTGGCTGTTGGTTGTCAAATCAAAGTTTCAGCTCCCTCCATAAATTTTCTATAGGATTTAAGGTCTGGAGACTGGCTAGGCCACTCCATGACCTAGATGTATTTCTTCTTGAGTCACTGCTTTGTTACTTTGGTGGTATGTTTTGGGTCATTGTCATGCTGGAAGACCCATCCACGTCCCATCTTTGGTGTTCTGGCTGAGGGAAGAAGGTTCTCATTTAAGTTTTTACAATTCATGCCCCTGTCCATTGGCCCCTCAATGCGGCAAAGTCAGCCTGCACCTTTAGAGAAACAGTCCCAAAGCATAATGTTTCCACCTCCATGCTTGACTGTAGCAACGGTGCTCTTAGAGTCATAGTCAGGATTTTTCTTTCTCCAAACACGGTGTGTCAAGTTAATACCAAAGAGCTCAATTTGGGTCTCATCTGACTACAGCACTTTCTTTCAATCCTTCTTTGAATCATTTAGATGTTCATTGGCAAACTTCAGACGAGCCTTACATGTATCTTCTTGAGGAGGAGTACCTTGCGGTTGCTGTAGGATTTTAGTTCATGGCGGCGTATTGTGTTACCAATGGTTTGTTTGGTGACTGTGGTCCTAACTGCTTTGAGACCATTCACAAGCTCATCCCGTGTAGTTCTGCGCTGATCCCTCACTTTTCTCATGATTATCCTTACCCCATGAGGCGAAATCTTGCATGGAGCTCCAGACTAAGGGCGATTTATTGTCATTTTGTATTCCATTTGCGATTAATCACTCCAACAGTTGTCTCCTTCTCACTAAGTTTCTTGCTGATGGTCTTGTAGCTCATTCCAGCCCTGTGCAGGTCAACAGTCTTGTTCCTGACGTCCTTTGACAGCTCTTTGGTCTTGCCCATGGTGGTGAGGTTTGAATGGAAGAAAGATTTCTTTTATACACATAACAAGTTGTTTTTAGGAGCTCCTTTTAAAATTGACAGGACTAATCTGTGTATCACATAACCAGTCTGTGGGAGCTAGAATTATTGTTGGTTGGAAAGCGGATCAAATACTTATTTACTCATTGTACTGCAACTCAATTTATAACAACTGTATGTGTTTTTTGGTTGATATTCTGTCTCTATCATTTAAAATACACCTATGATAAGATAGACCCTTCATTTCTTTGTAAGTCGGCAAACTTACAATGTCTGCAGGGGATCAAATAATTATTTTCACCACTGTATGCCCAACCTTACTCAAGATTTGTTCCTATGCAAAGAGGCTGAACTACCAGACAAACACTAAACATAGTTCTCACACACACCGATCACACACTTGCTTGTTATAACCATTTCAATTCCAGGTGATACCATACTACCTGCTCAATTTCTAATGCAGTCCGTACGTTGGTCAAATTCCAAACAAATTTTCTTTAGAAAATCGGAAATTTTGTGCGTCTGTTGTAGAATGCAAACTAGTTGTTGATATTGGATCCTTAGTGTGGTCAGACCATTTCCCCGAATTTTCTCACATTTGAAATACCTCATGCTTCTCTATCGGACTAGACATAGCTTCTAAACCAGGGGTCAGCAGCTCGTCGATTGTGGTCTACCTGTCAACCGTGGGCAGGTGACAGGTACACCACAAACAAGTACCTGCGCTGCCAACCCCCACCTTTTACTTGCCGGTCTCTCTCTCCCCTATCCCCCAGCTTCCTCTGCTGCTGCTGACATTCTCAGCGCACAGCAGAAGACAGCACGGCTCAGAACGGAGGGCAGGAGAAGGAGCTAGAGAGGAGAGCTGTTAGTAAACAAAACAGTTATCCACCACGTCAGAGATCGTCGAAAATTACTGGGCGCCGGCGAGCAGTATTTCTGCTTTGGACAGGAAGCGGTTAACGCTGTTGGACAAGGTTAACGTGTTCAAGATGATCTACTTACCTAAATTTCTTTATGTTCACTCCGGTCCTCCAATATACATTCCTAAAAGGCTTTTCACACATATTAATTCATTGCTCAGTTCTTTTTGTGGTGTTCTAAGGTACTTAGGGTGTCTCTTGAAATTTTGCAACGTCCTGTGGAAAGGGGGGGTCTTGCGCTGCCGGAAATTCACATGACCATACTGAAGGTTTGTAGGAATATGCAGAAGTTGAGCATCAATCAAATTTCGTATGCGCCTCTGGGTCTTTCACCGAGTGCTCTGCTATGGTGTAACCTGTGCTTGGGCGAGTTTTCTAAATTGGATGACAGTCGTATATGGACATACTATGTGGTTAAATACCTCTATCATTTATATGAGGATGGGAGGTTTAAATCCTTTCAACAAATGCAGATTGATTTGGGGCATACCTACCTCTTGGGGTTTTCATTATGCTGAGCTCAGTTATGCTGCATTACGACAATTTTGTGCGAAGGTGCTGTCTCTCTCTAACACTAGAAACTCTCCTGAGGCTGGAGCATAGTAAATTGCTATCTAGCTATTAAGCATTGACTTTGATAGATAGTAGACAATGCCATAGGACCAGGGAACGGTGGGGTGCTCATATACCAGCCCTGACGGAAGAGATGCGGTCAGAGGTGCTTCATTCATATGTAGCTCCTGCCATTTCTTCCAAGGATAAGATGAGATAACTCCAATACTTACACCAGATATATTATACAACAATACATTTATTCAAGATGGGTAGGCGAGACACTGCAACCTGTCATAAATGTTTAGCAGCTGAGGGAACGTTCCTGCATATGGTGGGGGAATGTGCTAACGTCTGACCACTGTAGTCGCAAGTTACCCAGTTTATGGCTGACGCTTTCAATTTTCCAGACGTATGTAGCCCGCCAACTTGCCTTCTGGGGGTAATTGAGGATGATATTATGGATAATACCACAAGAACTTTTTTTTTTTTAAGTGTAAATTACAAAACAAAGCATATTGGGCATACCCAGGCTAAGAAAATAAGTGTAAAAACAAAACGGATAACAAGCAGCTTAACTTTTAAACTTTGTGACAACCATTGCCAGCCGGCACAACTCTTTCCTCCCCTAGTAATAGGATAGGAGCAATACAAACAGTCTCCAAGGCTCCACAGCGTAATTAGAAGTATGCTGTACCAAATACAAGGATACAACATGTTAAAAAGCTAATGGGGTAAATCAACAGAAGCCACTGAATCTTTTGCATCTATCCATATATTCCAGACTTTACTGAACTTGTTAAGATAGCCCCTTGACTCAAATACAAATTTATACAATGAGATCATTTTGTTAACTATATGCTTCCAGAAATCAGATGTAGGAGCTTGTGGGGACTTCCATTTAGGAAGAATGACTCTACGTGCATAAAAAAGTAGTAAACCCAGTAAAGTTCTCATAGCTTTAGACATGGCTAGAAGATGAACTAAACCTAACATGCATACATGTTAAGGGTACAGAGATGGTCGTTACAGACCTGATACGTTGAGTGACCTCCAACCAAAAAGATTTAATCACTGGGCAATCCCAAAATACATGTAGGAATGTCGCCGGATCCTCCAAGCAATGCCAACATTTAGCAGAGTGGGAGGGATAAATCCTATGGAGTTTTTGGGGGGTGGAATATATTTTATCTAGTATTTTAAACTGAACTAAGTAATCTCTAGTTGAAACCAGTGACTGAATTGGATTTTCCCAGATGTCCTCCCAATCCTCTGTATCTAGCTCAGGTACCTCCTTCTGCCAGCTTGAGAGCAGCCTATCTAGGCCTTCATGAACCAATGATAGCAGAAATTTATACATACTAGACAATGAAGTCCTGACACCTCAAAAGATATGGGTTGATTACGAAACTGCTGCTGGAATGCATGATGTAGTTGGAGGTACCTGAACAAATATGAATTAGGGAGTGCATACTTTATTTTCAAGGAGTCAAAAATTTGAAGAATACCCACCTCACAAATTTGTGGAAGATATTTGATCCCTTTGGACTCCCAGACATTAGGATCTGGGCATACAAAGAGTTCATTGAGAGGGGGGGGTTCAGCCACAAGGACATGTGAGGTGGCAGGATGATACAATTGCCAGGCCTTAATAAGTGATTTCATTGATTGTGTAATTGGGTAAGGAGCCAAAGCCCCTCTGTATAGCAGGTTTTTCAATACCTCATAGGAACCAAGATGTGCAGCTTCAAGCACCACTGCAGTGTTGCTCTCCTCCGCCGCCAGTCAGTTATGAGCATAAGTAAACAAAGCAGTAATACAATAGGTATAAAAGCTAGGGCACTCTAACCCCCCTTGTGTCTAAGGCCACTGGAGAGTAGCCAGTTTAAACCTGGGCTGTCCAGAGTCCCAAATATAGGAGCACATTGCCGAATCAAATTGTTTGAAATTCTCCGGTATGGTTACCAAGGAAATATTTGAAAGAATGCACAAAAAAGAAGGGAGCAATTTCATTTTAAGAAGATATATTTTTCCTGTGAGTAGAGGGGAAGGTGTGCCCAAGCTGTCATGCATTGCTTTTTTGCAATAAGGGTAAAAGGTAATAAGCAGAGACCTGGGGAGAAACCCCCCCCCCCCCCAAATATTTAGCAGAGGAGGTCCACTCTAAAGGTAACTCTGGGTCCTGTGCTTTGTGGTCTAGGAGTACAATTTGTGACTTATCCCAGTTAACCTTTAAGCTGGATAAGGGGTAAAAGGAAGAGATTAAATGAAGTGCTTCCTTTAAGGGAAGGCCTCAGGTCATTAAGAAATAAGACTCCACCTCCAAAACAGCCGCCATATAAACCCAAACTACCAAATCAAAAACTTTGGCTACATCTAAAATAGAAAGGATTCAAGAGGCAGAGTCATTTGTGAGGAGTAGTACATGAGTACAAATTCTACGAAGATGATTATCTGTGGATTTCCCAGGTAAAAAACCCATTTGATCTATGCTGACCAAGGAGGGCAGAAACTTCATCAGTCTCATGGCCAGGATTCTTGTTAGAATCTTTAAATTATAATTTAGGCGTGATATGGGCCTATATGATGCATAGTATTTGGGGTCTTTGCCTGGTTTAGGTAATAGCATGATGTGCACTTGATACATAGAGTGAGGGAGAGTTTGGGACTCATTACTATCAGCAAATATTTTGCAGGGTCTTTGGGCCAGTTCCTTGGCATGCATCTTATACCAGTCTCCTGGCAAGTCATCTGGCCCTGGCATTTTGTTGAGGGAAAAGGATTGGACAGCTGCTTCAATTTCAAGGGCAGAGATCTCTGTCAAGAGCAGATACGGTTTTCTCCAACAGGTTTGACAAAGAGAGGCTCCGCAGGGTTTGCGCTAGAGAAGGACCATCTGGGGGGAAATCGGGTGATATAATTGTTGATAAAATCTCTGAAATTGTGAAAGTATATCTGAGGGGTCTGTGAGATGCTCCCCAGATTTCGAAATCAGTTCAGGTTGATTGTAGCCCTAGTACTGCTTAGACCTTGAAGAGGGGGACATTCCCCGAAAGCTTGTCCTCAAAATTGTATGTTAGTGCATATAAAAAAAGTATCACGGATAGAACTCAATTGAAATCAGTTCAGAAACAACTGTTAGCAGCCTGGTGTCTGCAAGCAAATTGACCAATAGCTTGCCATTTTTGTCTCTAGATTCAAACAGACTATCCGCCTGTATGGCAGCATCAGAGTGGGTTAGCGATGTAAGATGAAGTTCCAATTCCCTGTGGGCCAAAGCCAGCTGAGAGTAATTGTCCCCAGTAGGGGAAAGTGCAAAAGCTGAAGTCTCTCAGTGTTACAACACACCTACAATTCGATTATTAGACTTATTTCTTTGTGAGTGGGCAAACATTCAAAATCAGCAGGGGATCAAATACTTATTTCCTTCACTGTGTGTGTGTGTGTGTATATATATATATATATATATATATGTGTATATATATATATATATATATATATATATATATATATATATATATATATATGTATATGTGTGTGATCAGAGTCCTTAGACACAGTAGAAGAAAGCCCTTGAGGGGTATAATTAGTGTATTGTGTAAGATATATATGCCATCTGTCCACTGTATAATTTTGTCTATTTGGTGCACTTATAAACAATATAACAGTGATGCTAGTATAGTGCTATGTCATGGGAGTGTAGCTGTTTACTTTAGCTGGTTTCATATTTGTTTTTTCCTATGGTGAAAGGAAAGAAAATTCCATATATTAAGTGCTGCTTGAATTAACATAATTTTTCTTGTAAAGGAGGTTATGCTTTTTAGGTTGAGCGGTCTTGTTAATTTGCATGTTCATGGGGTTTTTATATTCTAATTTCTATTTTACAGGTGGATCCATCTCATACTGGCAGGGTAGGACCATCAGAAGCAGCACTCTTCCTCAAAAAGTCTGCACTTTCAGATGTTATCCTTGGAAAGGTATTTAATCGTTGTCCATATTGACATGCACAAGAAAAAGGATTAAAGTCTTTTACCTCTTGGCCAATGACTTTAACACAGATCCAAGTTAATGCTTCTACATAAACCTAATTTTTTAATTTATTGAGGGGAAAGACAAAATGTATTTGCTGAGATCAGTTTCTGACAGTTTTACATGAAGTATGCCATGTGTATTGCATAAATGTCTAGTTCTTTTTAAAAGATTTTTAAATAAACTATAAATTACAGATCTGAAAACATTTTTCACTTTATATTGTGGTTAAAGCGGAACTTTAGATCCGCTGTGGACAAGCACTGTTCTGTGTCTGCCCCCATAGCGCTTCCTATGGGTGCAGATACAGAAGAGTAGGAGCCAAGAGTGCAGGCAGGGGAACACCAGAAGAGGAGGTCGGAGCTGCTCTGTTCAATATCATTGCACAGAGCAGGTGAGTATAACATGCTTAATATTTTAAGTTAAAAAAAACATTGGCTTTAAATGCTCTGTAACTATTCTTGTGTATTTCTGTTAATTTAGATTTGGGACCTAGCTGATCCAGAGGGAAAGGGTTATTTAGACAAACAGGTATAAAGAAGGTAATTTATACTTATTATATTTAATTTATATTTTGTGAGTTAAACTTTCATTTTTTTTTTCTTTAAATGCAGGGATTTTTTTTTGCTTTGCGGTTAGTGGCCTGTGCGCAAAGTGGACATGAAGTTAACCTGGCCAGCCTAAACATACCAGTGCCACCTCCCAAATTTGTAAGTGTTTTTTTTCTGCTGTTTATAACTTTTTTTTTGCTTTTCTTAGTACTTCAGCAGCATGTTTACAATTAAATATACATACTGTCAGAATCTCTTCTCAAATTCTCTTACGTTGAAACTGAACTTTAGGGACGAAAAAAAGTTAACTCTTTTTGTTTTACCTACGGAATAATGAATAGGGTGGTATACTTGCCTTATTCCTCTCTTCCTTGGCATCCAGCACTCTCTTCAGTTTGTCTGATGTCTTGGGTTGTGGGTGAGCCCTCAGCGTCCACACAGGCAGTGCAGGACTACTTGTCCGGCGTTGTATGGGATGGTGTCAGAGAGCTGTGAATGGTTGGGTAGCAAAGGGAAGACAATTCATATGGAGAGGAGAGACAGCCTTCGTGAGCAAGGAATAAGATAAGTATATCATCGTATTCATCATTCCCAAGGCAAAACAGCATTAAGATGTTTGGAACTGTTTCTCTGGTTGCATTCGGTTTTAATTATTTTCTTCTTTTGCCCCCTTACTGTACTTTAGCTGATTTGTTTTTATAAAAACTTTTTTTCATTTATATATTTATATTTCAGCAGCATAAAGTTTTACCAATTCATTTAGGGCGGCACATATTGGACACCATTAATAGTCTGTTACAGCAAAACTCTGGTGGAATGTGACCAGTGATGGACACAGCTATCAGAGGGCCATCCATGCAGGTATATTTGCAAGCCCTCTATTCTTTTTACTACACATATTACACTTAACATTACACACACACTGTACTGCAAAATTTTAAACTTTTATAAGAATATTGTAAGTAAGGATGACAGTACTTTACACCCTACTCCTGGGACTCAATGAGTACTGTATAAGGCAGACAGGTCTGGGCACACTAGTTTGTCAAGGTTTTCTAGCACTTGCTCTGCAGACTTACTAGTTTTTAGTTTTAAAGTCTACAGCAGAAAGAGAGGGCAAATGCCAGTGAGTACAAATTAGATTTCTAGGGCAAGAAAAACTCTAATTTGCAAGACAGTAAATGAAATGGCATGCTTGTTTAGTGAATTAAAAGGAAGCAAGTCTTCCTTAGAAGTAAATGGCAGGGTCAGTGACTGTGTACATTCACTGTACTATAAAGTTGGCATATGTTACTGACACTTGGAATTCCTATTGAAGAATTGGGAAATCCTGACATGCAACAGCAAACATGACTCAACCCAGCAAATATGTATGGGAATTAAGCCAGTAAATGAGGTTTAATACTATGGTGAATGATCTTACCAATGACAGGTGCTGAATAGGCATAAAATGATTGGCAAACCAAACAATGGTTGTTTGCAACAATTGTATACAACAGTTTTGGTAACTGTCAGAAGTCATGTGGTAATGCAATACCCAGCATGCAGAAAGCTGTAGTGCCTTAGTACAATAAAATAGCATGCTTGGATTTACAGGGTTAGCAACTAAATAATATTAATGACATTCTGCTGTTCCTTTCACTATTGCAGCTGCCTGCTTAGGATGCCACTTGCATGGTTAAGCAGCCCCTTTCCACGCCAGTACAGCGTGGCTTCAATTGTGGCCTCTGTTACACTACTGATTTCCTTTCCACTTAGAAATAGGGGCATGGGAAGAAGTACTGCTGGAAGTAATTGCATTGGCATGAACTTGGTCTGCGTGAAGTGGTTTTCCGAGCTTGTCCACCTTGAAACTAAAATGAGATAGCTCAGGGCAGGGTAAATAATTGTACTTCTGTAAACCAAAGGTCTGTTTTTCAATATGTTTGGCATTGTGTCCTTCTATATGCAGTTTTCATAAGCAAATTATTTTTCTGAATCTGTTGCAGTTTCTTACCTGGAGATCCTGGCAGTAACATCACTTTTTTCTATCAGACTAGTAATCCTAAGCAACTTTGTCACAAACTAGCAACAGCATTGTCAACCTGCTTTGTGTACTTCTTCAGTTGGCTGTTGGGCTGCGTATCAAGAATACTAAATAGGAAGAAGAAGATGCCATTGCAAGCTGACAAAGCTGCAGTAGTAGGAAGTGTAGTTAGTGCCGAGATCTCCAGGTAAACAACTTTGCAACAAATTCTTAAAAGAAAACTTTGCTTACGAAAGCTGCATACATTGAGGCATGACGTCAACCATGCTAACAAAAAAAAAAAAATAGATACAGGGTTTACATGGACTAACTCAAAAAAATCAGTAGCACTGCAGGGCCATTTCTCCATCTTTGAACGTGAACTCTGATATAAGTTTTAAGAAGTATGGAGCTGTGAATCATGCCCTAATGGTGTCCATGCAAGGCCCCATCTTCCTAACATTGGTTGCAACAGCTGAGTAAGGATCTGGCTATAGAGGTCAGTAATTTATTCTTTTAAACTAACAGTAGCGTTTGCTACTGCACGCTGAGATTTTCCAATTTCTGGGTATGAGAAAAGGGAATGAGATTGTCATGTCATGAACCTCATACACATGCTTGCTGGTTGAGAACAGGTAGCCATCCCAACGCTTGTCACTTCCAGTGAGAAATCTCTGTAAGTAGCTTTTATCCTGCACTAAGATCTAATCCACCCTTAGATGTAATATTTTGAACCTCAGTTAATTGCAGATTACTACTCTATGTTCTAAGATTTGTTCTCATGACTATGTACATGAAAAGCTTATTTGCCAGTCTGGGCACTGGGGAAGATTTATAAATAGTACCTGAGAAAAACAGTTTCAATTGGAGCATAGCCAATCTGTTTTTAAAGTTTTATTTTCCATGCAATGTAGAAATAAAATATAGAAGCTGAGTGTATAGAAGAGTCTGTGGCGCCACTCTAAGCTAGGAAGCAAGAGTAGATCAACATACTGGTATTGAAAGAGGGAGCAGCGTATGTGAGTTATTCCAGTGACTTGTGTACAGTCAAGGAATGGACACTGCTCAGACCAGTCCCTGGATTCTGGTGTGTAGGGTGGCTCCACCGCTTCTCCAGCCACGCCCTTTGACGCATTTCACCCTGCCCATCGGGGATTGATCTGAGTGGCGTCCATTCCTCTATTGCACAGAAGCTGATTGGTTGCTTTGGACAATGATACCAGTTGAGATAGAACTTGCTTAGACACTGCTGTTTAATACCCCTGCCCATTTGCACAGTAGTGCTTTTCCTCTTTTGGCACTTGTCACAAAAAATGTTTTATATCCTTTTTGTTATATTGTTGTTTGTTGCATACAGTTGCAGGTTAAATGCATTTATATGGTGATTATTTTTAACGCTACAACAAAATTAGAAGTAAACTGATCATGAGAGAAATATGTGGGCTACTGTTGCCTGGCTATGATACTGATGTGTTTGCTTAAGGTTTAAGTCATTGACTCATACAAATATAAATTAGATTTTTGCCTTTCATTTACTACATACTTGTTCCCAGTCTGCGATTTTGAAGTATGCATACTAGACACAGCCAGGCAAGTAGCATTTTCAAGTAGACAGCTTATGCAGCCTCCATAATTCACTCATCACAGATGTGCTTTCATTGGCCTCTTGCATTTCCCTAGTTTCAAGTATTGTTTAGTTTTGGCTAATGTTTCGTCTTCATGCTGGCTGCAGTGCTCAAAAAAAATATTTCAAACCTAGGAAGCTACCAAAGCTTTGTTGATAAAGAGATGTTATCGTGAGCTAAATTTACATATATTTGACTGATAAAAAAATGATGTATGTGCTGCAGTCTGCTGATAACAAAGCTGTTTTTGTCTTTTCAGAGTCCCCTCTTAACAAATTTATTACCTAATTATTCTGTCAGTAGACCTCTTATATTTTCACTTCCCTTATTCTAGTGCAGTTACATTGCACAAAATAATTTTTATCCTGTAGACAGGGTTGTCTAAGATGGACATGTAGTTTTAAATTAACTTTAAAGTGGTATTAAAGGTTCTGATTTAAAAATAAATGTCATACTTACCTGCTCTGTTCAGTGGTTTTGCAAAGAGCAACCCTCTTCCTCTTATTCTCAGGTCTCTCGCCGACACTCCTGGCTCCTCCCCCTTGACCAGTGCCCCCTATAGAAAGCAGCTTGCTATTTGGGCATTGGTGCGTGCTCGCTTTCAAGCCCGGCTCTTCTCATCTATAAGATATATAGAGCCGTGGCTCAGCCCTGCCCCCCACTCTCTCCTCATTGGCTCGCTGGCTGTGATAGACAGCAGTGGGAGCCAGTGGCTCCTGCTGCTTTCTCAGACAAGCAGGAGAGGGAGTCCTGGGACAGCCAAGGCTCTCGTGCACATCGCTGCATGAAGGTTAAAAACATTCTGCCTTTACAACCACTTTAAGTAGGAAATATAAAAATTAAGCGCAAAGCAAGCTAACGCTTTTTTTTTTTTTTTTTTTTTTTACTTCAATAGATTTTTATTGAAGTTTCATAATGGAAAGGTTTATAACTACAGTGGTGAAAACATTTATTTGATCCCCTGCAGATTTTTTAAGTTTGCCCACTTACAAAGAAATGAAGGGCCTATAATTTTTATCATAGGTGTATTTTAAATGATAGAGACAGAATATCAACCAAACCAGAAAAAACACACGATACAAATGCTATAAATTGAGTTGAAGTTCAGTGAGTAAAAAAAGTATTTGCTTCCCTACCAACCAACAATAATTCTGACTCTCATAGACTGGCTATGTGCACATGTGTACCACAGATTACTGTCAATTTAAGAAGGTGCTTCTAACGACAACTCGTTAGGTGTATAAAAAAGACACCTGTCCACAGAATCTCTTTCTTCCATTCAAACCTCACCACCATGTGCAAGACCAAAGAGCTGTGAAAGGTTCTCAGGGACAAGATTGTAGACCTGCACAAGGATGGAATGGGTTACAAGACCATCAATCACCCTCGGTCTGGAGCTATAAGCAAGATTTCGCCTCATGCGGTAAGGATGATCATGAGAAAAGTGAAGGATCAGCCCAGAACTACATGGGAGGAGCTTATGAATGATCTCAAGGCAGTAAGGACCACAGTCACCAAACAAACCATTGGTAGCACAATACGCCGCCATGGATTGAAAATCCTGCAGTTCCCCCAAGGTCCCCATCCTCAAGAAGGCACATGTCTCATCTGAAGTTTGCCAGTGAACATCTGAATGATTCAGAGAAGGATTTGGAGTTCTTTGGCATTAACTCGACTCACCGTGTTTGGAGGAAGAAAAATGCTGACTATGACTCTAAGAATACCATCCCTACAGTCAAGCATGGAGGTGGAAACATTATGCTTTGGGGCTGTTTCTCTGCTAACGGTACAGGCCGACTTTGCCGCATTGAGGGGCCAATGGACGGGGCCATGTATTGTAAAATCTTGGGTGAGAACCTTCTTCCCTCAGCCAGAACAATGAAGATGGGTCGTGGATGGATCTTCCAGCGTGACAATGACCCAAAACATACCACCAAGGCAACAAAAAAGTGGCTCAAGAAGAAGCATATTAAAGTCATGGAGTAGTCTAGCCAGTCTCCAGATCTTAATCCTATAGAACATTTATGGAGGGAGATGAAAATTTGTGTTGCCAAGAAACCTTAAGAATTTAGAGAAGTTCTGTAAAGAAGAGTGTAGCAAAATCCCTCCTAAGATGCAAACCTGGTAACCAACTAGAAGAAACGTCTTACCTAACGTGCTTGCCAACAAGGATTTCTCTGCCATGTACTAAGTCATGTTTTGCTTGGGGATCAAATACTTATTTTACTCACTGAACTTCAACTCAATTTAGAACATTTGTATCATGTGTTTTCTTCTGGATTGTTGGTTGATATTCTTTCTCTATCATTTAAAATACATCTATGCTAAAAATTATAGACCCTTCTTTGTAAGTGGGCCAACTTCCAAAATCTGCAGGGGATCAAATAATTATTTTCCCCACTGTAAGCAGAGAAAAATATTACATGTGATATTGATGATGTCAAACACCATCAAATATAGTGGTCATACTATGTTCCAACAGAAAAAGTGATAGGAGAGCAGCTAAGGTAAGATAGATGAGATCTACAAACCATGAAAGAAGCAAGAGTAGTTATTGCTTGAGTGGACATGATAGGTAGAGCGTTAGTATTGGAACTGTGGCAGTTGTATGGTTACCGATGAGATAGAACTTTCAATATAAAAGAGGAGTAGGTGGAAGAAAATTAAAGGAAAGTGGAAAGAGAAAAAGAGGAGAGGATGATTTCCTTATCCAGGGATCAAATGGTCCTTGAGTGTAGGAATTTTAAATCACGAGTGAAGGTGGTCAAGATTGGGTTCGAGATTTTTCACTCATGGGGCCCAGATGCTGTCAAATCTGGCCATGTTGCCAGTCAATTTTGCACTCATTTTTAATTGATCAAGGTAAAGTGATTCAGTTATTGCCTTAGTAAAAGCTTATTTATTTAATTTTTATTAAGGAAGGTCTCTAGTCTATGGTTTTTCAAGAACATATGGCTATAGTTTGGTATATTCTTGACCAAAATCTATGTAGCATAACATTGCTGCATAAACTGTGGGAAGGATACCCGAAACCAGTCTGGCTACCCTGGTAGTGATCAAGTTTTATCTGGACAGAAGCTTAAAGTGGTTATAAAGGCTCAAGGTTTTTTACTTTCATGCATTTTACCTCAACCCCCCCACCCTTTCCTTAAACTTCCATGAGCCCGATCCCAATCCAGCGATGTGGAGAAGAGCAGATGCTCTGCCTTCTCATTGACTGAGACACAGCGATGAGTGAGCATGCATGAGTGCCCCCTGGGCAAACAGCTTGCTCCAGGGGGCACTCAGCAGGCGGGAGGGGCCTAAAGAGCCGTCCGGAGACCTGAGAAGAGGAGGATTGGACTGCTCTGCACAGAGCAGGTAAGTATAAAATTTTTGTTATTTAAAAGAAAAAAATTGAAAGCTTTACAATCACTGTAAGCCCTGGTTCACACCGAATGTGATTTCAAAGTGGTGCAATTTGGTCCCATTTAAAGTGCGACTTCAAAGTAGCACTGATATAGACACAAGTGCGATTTCATTGCCAGTTACCTTCTAGCCTATGAGCGTTAAATCGCACTGAAGTGGTGAAAAAGTAATGCAGGAACTATTTTCAAATAACGCTACTTAAATCACACCTATTAAGACCATTCAGTTAAGTGCCATAGAAATACATTAGATGCGACTTTACATGCAATTTGTAAATCGCTTGTCGCACCTGAAGTCGCAGCGGTGTGAACCAGGGCTAAAAGTTTGTCCCAACCTTTGTAAGGCTAGGTTCACATCTAAGCGTTTTGCTGTGCATTTTGCAGAAACACACTACAGTCATTTTAACATACTTTCCTATGGGACACGTTCACATCTGCACGTTTTCACCTGGTGCGATTTTTAGAATGGGTAAGGGACTTTTTTAAACGCAAAATGTTGCATTTTGGTTCAATAAACTTCAGTGGAGACACTGCAGAAATGCTTGTAGTATGTTTTTGATACATTTTTGAAGTTTTTAATTTGCCCAGCAACAAGTTGGCAAAAAAAAAAATACCACAAAACGTGTCAAAAACACATATGAAAAAACGCACTGCAAAAAGCACTGCAGAAACGGATCAAACGCGCAAACTGTATAGGTGTGGTTCACCTTACTGCCACATTTGTTGGACAGCTTGCTCTGCTTGCAAATGGTGAATAAAAATAAGCATTTGAAACAAAATGGAATTAACACAGTAAATACTACGATTGCAGGCATCAACCACATGCAGTTACCCAAACACAATATTTTTCGCTATAGTCCTTTAATACTACATGCTCTAATTAATCAGCTAAATTTAGTACATAATGTGCAATAACTTTCCATTTTCTTTTGTTTTGAAGAATGATACCAGCAGCCCCCTTTTGATCACACCACCTCCTGTTGAAGGTCTTTGGTCTGTTCGGGTAAGTTTTGCTCAGATAACATGCACTAAAGAGATACTCTACGTACTGTAAAATTTATTATAATGAAACCTGTTGCAATCCTGATCATTTTACTGCGAGCATTTGAAGAAATAAAATATAACTATTATGGGTTTTTTTTTCTTTGGATTACTCGGTTTGAATTACCCAGGTTTGTGACAGGTTTAACCAGGGCCTTCTACCCTTCGGCCACTCCCCTCTCTCATTTGCCGGGATTTGCTGTGTAAATACAGTGACTGTTAGACTAGGTCAGTGTTTCTCAACTCCATTCCTCATGGACCCCCAACAGGTCATGTTTTCAGGATTTCCATTATTTTGCACAGGTGATTTGATCAGTTTCACTGCCTTAGTAATTACCACAGCTGTTTCATCTGAGGGAAATCCTGAAAACATGACCTGTTGGGGGTCCATGAGGACT
Organism: Staurois parvus; assembly: GCF_062004578.1. Taxonomy (NCBI): domain Eukaryota; kingdom Metazoa; phylum Chordata; class Amphibia; order Anura; family Ranidae; genus Staurois; species Staurois parvus. Next base: position 362,778 of record NW_028317892.1, read on the forward strand.
GGAGTTGAGAAACACTGGACGAGGTTCACATTAGTGCAGTGCGATGTGGTGCATTTTTTTCCTACATTTTTAATGCATTTTTTTAATTATCCCTTCAGCCAGTAGGGATGAGTCATAGGTTTTTAAGGAGCCAGCAGCGGCCAGCTTCCTTACAACCAGTGACTCATCCCTGCTGTCAGCAGCAGAGATTAATTATTGGTTGTTCAGAAGCCGACACCCACCGGCGTCCTAACAACCGGTTGCTCATCCCTGCTATCAGCCAGCAGAGATGAGTTATAGGTTATTAGGGAGCCAGCACCCACCCACGTTCCAACAATGATGAGTCACCCCTGCTGTCATCAGGTGATTCCCCATTGTGCAGTATGTAAACAAAAGAGCCCACATAGAAAAAAGTGTGTGGATCCTCCCCTTTGGTCTGGTGTGGGATCCCCCAAAATCAGACCCTTTTCTGAGGATGCAGCACCCCCCCCCCCACCTCCTGAACCATACCAGGCCACATGCCCTCAACATGAGGCTGGGCACTTGATGAGGACAGGGGCCTCTTCCCCACAACCCTGACCTGGTGGTTGTGGGGATGCAGGGGTTAGCTTACCAGATTCACCAAAAAATATTAAAAGTAAATAAAAACACAAGACCAGTTGAAACGTCCTTCATTAAAAAGAAAATAAAAAGTTTCCTGAGTTATTGCTGAATTAACAGGTCCATAGCAAAAATCCAAAAATTGATCTAGCCTATAGGGGGTGTACAGGTGTGAGAGATTACATTTTTAAAGTGTGTTTAAAGCCAAAACTTTTTTTGGGGGGTGATAGACTGTAGAAGTGTTAGCACCTTAGGTTGTTAAAGTATCTGTAAACTCTCACCTTGTAAAACAACCCATTCAGTTTAAAATAGAAATTAAAGGCAAAACCTCATATATACGTGTAAAAAAACATTATAGATACCTTTTTGTTTTTTTCCCTTTTTTATAAGTGATCACTTACTCTCTGTTCTCGGCTACATAAGGAGCTCAGGGAGGAGAAACCGCAACACACTGATCTTCAAAGTGAATGGCTGTAAAGTGAGGGGTGTTGGCACAAGCTTAATCAGCTCCCAGCACCGCTAGAAAACTGAACACACTGTACACTCATAGCTAGTGTGGTCAGTTTTTAATAGGAAAGCAGAGGGACTGGCAGGAACACCAGGGATTTCATACAAAGGAAGCAATACAAAGAGAACATGATACTTTTTCATACAAGTACATGGTACAGCAGGCACATATCAGGAACATGAGACATTGGGTTTAATGCTGTGTCTCAACTGAGGAAATTCACCCTCACAATTGGTCTATGTGATCATTGTCTCTTGTACAAGGTGATAGGAAATTCAAACTTTTTAAGTTGTCATTGAAAGCTGTCCAAGAGGGGGATATCACTTTAAAGAAATCTTTTACTTCCTCCTGTTGCTCTGGGTCAGGAAATGAAAAGAAACAGAATGCATACGATGAAAAACACAAACAAAAATAAAATGGTTCTAAACTTATCTATCCAAAAATAGCCTTACATACAGTGCATCCATAAAGTATTCAGACCCTTTCACCTTTTCAATGTTGTTATGTTGCAGACTGATACTATAATTGTTCAAATTCATTTTTCCCCCATTAATCGACACTTGGTACCCCATAATGTCAAAGTGGAAACAGAATTTTAGAAATGTCTGCGAATTTATTAAACAGAAAAAACTGAAATATCATATGTACTTAAGTATTCAGACCCTTTACTCAGTACTTTGTTGACACAACTTTGGCATCAATTATAGCTTAAAATATTTTTGGGTATAACGCAACACGTTTTGCACACCTGGACTGGGGGGTTTCAAGTCAGAGCTCTGGCTGGGCCACTCTAGGACATTCACAGTGTTGTTCCTAAGCCATTCCTGTGTTTTGACTGTGTGCTTAGGATCATTGTAATGTTGAAAGGTGAACCTTTGGCCCGGTCTGAGGTCCTGAGTGTTGTGGAACAGGTTTTTATTGAGGATATCTCTGTAATTTGCTCCATTCAGCTTTCCCTCAACCCTGATCAGTCCCCAAGTCCCTGATGCTGACAAACATTATGCTGCCACCACGCTTCACTGTTAGGATGGTATTGTGATGAGCGGTGCCTGGTTTCCTCCTGACATGATGTTTAGAATTTAGGCCAAACCATTTAATTTTGATTTCATCACACCAGAGAATCTTGTTCCTCACAGTCCAAGAGTCCTTCAGGTACTTTTTTGAAAACTTCAGGTGGGCTTTTATTTATTTTGCACTGAGGAGAGGCTTCCATCTAGCCACTCTGCCATAAAGCCCAGATCAGTGCAGGGCTACAGTCATGGTTGTCCTTCTGAAATTTTGTTCCATCTCCACACTGGATCTCTGGAGCTTAGTCAGAGAGACCATCGGGTTCTTGGTCACCTCTCTTACTAAGGCCCTTCTCTGGTTGCTCAGTTTGGCTGGGCAACCAGCTCTTGGAAGAGTCCTGGTTGTGCTGAACTTCTTCATTTTGAGAATTATGGAGGTCACTGTGGTCTTGGTAATCTTCACTGCAGGAGAATTTTTTTGTTGCCTTCCCCAGATCTGTGCCTTGCAATAATCCTGTGTCTGAGCTCTAAAGACAGTTCCTTTGACTGCATGGCTTTTGCTCTGATACAGTATGCATTGTCTGCTGTCAGGCCTTTTATAGAGTAGTGTGTGCCTTTCTAAAATGTGTCCAATCAATTTAATTTACCACAGGTGGGTTCCAATCAAGGTGTAGAAACATCTCGGCAACAATCACGAGAAATAGGGGGCACCTGTGCTAGATTTTAAGTGTTGTTGCAAAGGGTCTGAATACTTATGCCGATGTGATATTTCAGTTTTTCCTTTTTCATACATTTGCAAACATTTCTAAAATTCTATTTTCACTTTGTCATTATGGGGTACTAAGTGTATATTAATACGAAAAAACAGAATTTAACCAACTGTAGTATTAGGCTGCAACATAACAAAATTCAAAAAAGTGAACGGAGTCTGAATACTTTATGAATGCACTGTACTTTAACATTTTCTTTTGTTTTAGATTTAAAAATGTTTGAAATGAAAGAACATGAGCTGTGTTGTCTTGTCTTCCGTAGATGTACAATAAGTAAAAACTTGCAATGCATACAGTAATTGCTTTGTTCCAGTCTAAATGTACTTCTTCAGCCACTCAGTCAGTACCAGCTTTTAAGATGGCTCATGTCAGCCACACTTATCCATAGAAGAGAATAGGAAATAATGTAAAATTGTTTAGCAGTAATCATTCTGGAGTGCAACTCTTTTTCTACATAAAAAAGCATGTATTTTAAAATGGAGGTACTGTAAAGAAAAAAAAAAAAAGACTTTGGTTAAAAAAAAAAATACCGGAGGAAAGAATATGTATGAACTGAACGAACATCTGCAGACAACATTCAGTTGCACTAACCAATCAATAAATGTTTTCTCTTTTCTGAACAACGAAACTGTGACCATGTTGTCACCAGGATTTCTGTGACTAGCATCAGCAAGCAGTTGCTGTTCAACAACAATCTACTCAGACCACAGTTTACTTACAAAACAATGGCTGTGAGCCACTCAGAAAATTCTGGCCAAAAAAGCCAACAGTTGGCTTCGACAGCCTGTCATTTTAAACAGACAAGAGAAGGCGGCATTTCTGATTCAGTGAAGAAGATGGCTTTTACACACCCGTGGGCAGTAATGCAATAGAATGTTTGATCATTTGTTTGCAGACATGTAAATCTGGTATGGTGTTCAGCAAAGCATCAATATTTAGTCCATATAAGTAGTAATGGTAATATAATCATTTATGCCTGCCTGCATACAGTTGTTTCAGGTTTGTAGGCCATCATCAATACACTAAACCAGTTTTGGATATACAGTTAACCAAGGGCCTTAAATATATGATTTACATGGCTCTGCTCATTAGCATAGAATGAGGAATAAATCTTCTTTTGGAATATATGATTGAACGGAGACCTGTAGGTAACAATGTAGATCCTGTTATAGGAAGGTTTTAGCTGTGCTTAGATACTGGCTCAGTGACACTCTTTAGTTATATTTTTGGTCCACCACACAATAACCTGTCTGATTTATACTTTTTCAAAATAAAAGTAGTTCTGGTTGCTTTAGCAATTGCTATTTGTTGGTGTGGCTGTAGTACACCCATTTCATATATCTTTCCTATAGTATGGATACAGTGTAGTGAAATGAACAACATACAGTACATATCAGATGGTAATATTTTGTGCATTTCAGTATTACCAAAATAATGCAGAAATGAATAATTCATCAATGAATATTGGTACTGTAGGATCAAGCCTGACAAAATCTAGTTGAAGAACTGTATCCAAAATGCATTTATACGTTATATTTGCCTAGTGGAGTAATCTTAAAGCATAACTTTGGTTTGAATAAAGTTGTTTACCAAATTCCCTCCCAACTTACCTGTGCAGTCCTCAGCACAAGTAAGTCACCTTTTACGTACTTTAGATGTGTGATCACCCAGATCAGACAAACAGTGGCTTCGTTCACCTTCTGCATGCTCTGGAAAATGGGGAGATGCTCACTTGTACTCCATCATTTTGTTTTCTAATCGCTAGTACATGCCCCAGGTCAGGGAAGAATGTGAATCTCCGAATTTCACCAGGGATGTCTAAACAGGTCTGAGTTTTACTTAAGAGATGAGTGGGGGAGGGTAGACTAGGGCAAATTATTTAAAAACACACTATGCTATAAAAGGAAATTGTAATGGATTTGGGTCAACTTTTTTAATGTATACATTTTATATTTATATATATATATATATATATATATATATATATATATATATATATATATATATATATATATATATATACATACACAGTGGGGATCGAAAGTTTGGGCACCCCAGCTAAATATTTGTATTAATGTGCATAAAGAAGCCAAGGAAAGATGGAAAAATCTCCAAAGGCATCAAATTACAGATTAGACATTCTTATAATATGTCAACAAAAGTTAGATTTTATTTCCATCATTTACACTTTCAAAATAACAGAAAACAAAAAAATGGCGTCTGCAAAAGTTTGGGCACCCTGCAGAGTTAATATCTTGTACTGCCCCCTTTGGCAAGTATCACAGCTTGTAAACGCTTTTTGTAGCCAGCCAAGAGTCTTTCAATTCTTGTTTGAGGTATCTTTGCCCATTCTTCCTTACAAAAGTCTTCCAGTTCTTTGAGATTTCTGGGCTGTCTGCCATGCACTGCTCTTTTAAGGTCTATCCATAGATTTTTAATTATGTTGAGGTCAGGAGATTGTGAAGGCCATGGCAAAACCTTCAGTTTACGCCTCTTGATGTAATCCCCCGTGGATTTCGAGGTGTGTTTAGGATCATTATCCATTTGTAGAAGCCATACTCTCTTTAACTTCAACTTTTTCACAGATGGCATCAAGTTACCATCCAAAATTTGCTGAAATTTTATTGAATCCATTTTTCCTTCTACTCGTGAGATGTTCCCTGTGCCACTGGCTGCAAGACAACCCCAAAGCATGATTGATCCAACCCCATGCTTAACAGTTGGACAGAGGTTCTTTTCATTAAATTCTGTGCCCCTTCTTCTCCAAACGTACCTTTGCTCATTTCGGCCAAAAAGTTCAATTTTAACCTCATCGGTCCACAGAACTTGTTTCCAAAATGCATCAGGCTTGTCTATATGTTCATTTGCAAAGTTCAAACGATGATTTTTGTGGTGAGGACGTAGAAGAGGTTTTCTTCTGATGACTCTTCCATGAAGACCATATTTGTACAAGTATCTCTTTATAGTGGAATAGTGTACCACAACTCCAGTGTCTGCCAGATCTTTCTGGAGGGATCGTGCAGTCAAACGTGGGTTTTGAATTGTTTTTCTCACAATCCTGCGAGCTGTTCTGTCTGATATTTTTCTTGGTCTTCCAGATCTTGCTTTAACTTCCACTGTTCCTGATGACTGCCATTTCTTAATTACATTTCAAGGATATACAGAGGATATTGACATCTGAAAACGCTTTGCTATCTTCTTATAGCCTTCTCCAGCTTTGTGAGCGTCAACTATTTTCAGTTTCAGTTTTCTAGACAACTGCTTAGAAGAACCCATGGTGCTGATTGTTGGGGCAAGGTCAGATGAGTCTGGGCATTTAAAACCTTTGAGATTGACATCACCTGGTCTTCCCAGACGATGATTGAGAACAATCCATGACACTGGCAGGTCTCAGCTTTGCAAAGGGGGCAGTGCATGCTATAAATTCTGCAGGGTGCCCAAACTTTTGCAGACGCCATTTTTTTGTTTTCTGTTATTTTGAAAGTGTAAATGATGGAAATAAAATCTAACTTTTGTTGACATATTATAAGAATGTCTAATCTGTAATTTGATGCCTTTGGAGATTTTTCCATCTTTCCTTGGCTTCTTTATGCACATTAATACAAATTTTTAGCTAGGGTGCTAAAACTTTCAATCCCCACTGTGTATATGTGTGTGTATGTGTATATATATATACACACACACACAGTTAGGTCCATGTATATTTGGACACAGGCACAATTTTAGTTTATTTTGGGTATGTACCAATGTACCAAAACATATTCAAGCTATAGTTATATAATGGATATGGGCTGAAGGTGCACACTTTCAGGTTTAATTTGAGGGCATGTACGTCCAAATTGGAGGAAGGGTTTAGGAATTACAGCTCTTAAGAGTAGCCATCCCCCCTTTTTCAAGGGACCAAAGATAATTGGACAAATGAATATAATCCTAAATAAAATTTTCATTTTTAATATTTTGTTGAGAATCTTTTACTGGCAATGACTGCCTGAAGTCTGGAACCTATGGACATTACCAAAGACTGGGTTTCCTCCTTTCTGATGCTTTGCCAGGCTCTAACTGCAGCTGTCTTCAGTTGTTTTTTGTTTGTGGGTCTTTCTGGCTTTAGTTTTGCCTTCAGAAAGTGAAATGCATTCTCAATTGGGTTGAGATCAGATGATTGACTCGGCCATTGCAGAATATTCTACTTCTTTTCCTTCAAAAGCTCCTGGGTTGCTTTTGCAGTGTGTTTTGGATCATGGTCCATCTGTACTGTGAAGCGCCGTCCAATCAACTTTGCTGCATTTGGCTGAATCTGGGCTGACAGTATATCTCTAAACACTGCAGAATTCATCCAGCTGCTTCTGTCTTCTGTCACATCATGAATAAACACCAGTGACCAGTGCCACTGGAAGCCATGCATGTCCATGCCATCACACTGCCTCCACCATGTTTTACAGATGACTTGTGCTTTGGATCATGAGCTGTTCCAAGCCTTCTCCACACTTTTTTCTTCCCGTCATTCTGGTACAGATTAATCTTAGTTTCATCCATCCAAAGAATGCTTTTCCAGAACTGGTCTGGCTTTTTTAGATGTTTTTTGGCCAAGTCTAATCTGGCTTTTCTCTTCTTCAGGCTTATGAATGGTTTGCACCTTGTGGTGAACCCTCTGTATTTGCTCTCGTGAAGTCTTCTCTTGATTGTAGACTTTGGCAATGATACGCTCACCTCCTGGAGAGTGTCCTTCACTTGTCTGGATGTTGTGAACGGGTTTTCTTTACCAAAGAGAGGATCCTGCAACCTTCCACCACTTTTGTATTCTATGGAGATCCATGCCTTTTTATGTTGCTGAGCTCACAAGTGCGTTCTTTCCCCAGAATGTACCAAACTGTTGATTTGGCCACTCCTAATGTTGCTGCTATTTTTCTGATGGATTTGTTTCATTTTTGAAGCCTTACAATGGTCTTTCACTTGCATGGACAGCTCCTTTGCACGCATGATGTAGGTTCACAGCAATAGATTCCAAATGCAAATACCACACTTAGTATCAACTCCAGACTTTTTACCTGCTTAATTGATGAAGAAATAATGGAGTAGCCCACACCTGGCCTTAAAACGGCTTTTGATTCAACTGTCCAATTAATTTTGGTCCCTTGAAAAAGGGGGGATGGCTACTCTTAAGAGCTGTAATTCCTAAACCCTTCCGCCAATTTGGATGACCGTACCCTCAAATTAAACATGAGCGTGTGCATTTTCAGCCCATATCCATTATATAACTATAGCTTGAATATGTTTTGGTAAATACCTGAAAAAATCTAAAATTGTGCCTGTGTCCAAATATATATCGACCTAACTATATATGTATGTGTGTGTGTATATATGTATATATATATATATATATATATATATATATATATAAAAATTTATTTTTATTTTTTTTCCTAGAGAAAAAAGTATATACAAATCCGCTGTGCTTTCACTTTTTGAAGAATAGCTTGTAATCCCTAACATTGTTTTGTTGCCATTACCAGACAGAAGAGAAAGCTAAGTTTGATGGAATTTTTGATAGCCTATTACCAGTGAATGGTTTACTATCTGGAGACAAAGTGAAGCCGGTACTGATTAACTCCAAGCTACCTCTGGACATACTAGGACGGGTAAGAGCACTGTTGCCTGTGTTTATGTAGTATGCCAGTTAAGGTAAAAGCCCAAAATAAGACAAAAAAATGTAAATAGGAAGATGTTTACCTGTGACTTGTTTTTGAATACTCTGTTTTTAGGGAGAATGAAACGATAACTTAAATTATATTTAATTGCACCCATTTGCTTACATACAGTGGGGCAAAAAAGTATTTAGCCAGCCACCAATTGTGCAAGTTCTCCCACTTAGAAAGATGAGAGAGGCCTGTAATTGGCATCATAGGTAGACCTCAACTATGAGAGACAAAATGAGAAACAAAATCTAGACAATCACATTGGCTGATTTGGAAAGAATTTATTTGCAAATTATGGTGGAAAATAAGTATTTGGTCAATATCAAAAGTTCATCTCAATACTTTGTTATATATCCTTTGTTGGCAATGACAGAGGTCAAACGTTTCCTGTAAGTCTTCACAAGGTTGGCACACACTGTTGCTGGTATGTTGGCCCATTCCTTCATGCATATCTCCTCTAGAGCAGTGTTGTTTTGCCAGGCTGTCGCCTGGCAACACGGACTTTCAACTCCCTCCAAAGATTTTCTATGGGGTTGAGATCTGGAGACTGGCTAGGCCACTCCAGGACCTTGAAATGCTTCTTACAAAGCCACTCCTTCGTTGCCCGGGCGGTATGTTTGGGATCATTGTCATGTTGGAAGACCCAGCCACGTTTCATCTTCAATGCCCTTGCTGATGGAAGGAGGTTTGTACTCAAAATCTCACGATACATGGCCCCATTCATTATGTCCTGTACATGGATCAGTCGTCCTGGTCCCTTTGCGGAGAAACAGCCCCAAAGCATGATGTTGTCACCCCCATGCTTCACAGTAGGTATGGTGTTCTTTGGATGCAACTCAGCATTCTCTCTCCTCCAAACACAACGAGTTGTGTTTCTACCAAACAGTTCTATTTTGGTTTCATCTGACCATATGACATTCTCCCAATCCTTTTCTGGATCATCCAAATGCTCTCTAGCAAACTTCAGACGGGCCCAGACATGTACTGGCTTAAGCAGGGGGACACGTCTGGCACTGCAGGATCTGAGTCCCTGGCGGCGTAGTGTGTTACTGATGGTAGCCTTTGTTACGTTGGTCCCGGCTCTCTGCAGGTCATTCACTAGGTTCCCCCGTGTGGTCCTGGGATTTTTGCTCACCGTTCTTGTGATCATTTTGACCCCACGGGGTGAGATCTTGCGTGGAGCCCCAGATCGAGGGAGATTATCAGTGGTCTTGTATGTCTTCCATTTTCTAATTATTGCTCCCACAGTTGATTTGTTCACACCAAGCTGCTTGCCTATTGCAGATTCAGTCTTCCCAGCCTGGAGCAGGTCTACAATTTTGTTTCTGGTGTCCTTTGACAGCTCTTTGGTCTTCACCATAGTGGAGTTTGGAGTGTGACAGTTTGAGGTTGTGGACAGGTGTCTTTTATACTGATAACAAGTTCAAACAGGTGCCATTGATACAGGTAATGAGTGCAGGACAGAGGAGCCTCTTAAAGAAGAAGGTACAGGTCTGTGAGAGCCAGAAATCTTGCATGTTTGTAGGGGACCAAATACTTATTTTCCACCATAATTTGCAAATAAATTATTTCCAAATCAGCCAATGTGATTGGATTTTTTTTCTCATTTTGTCTCTCATAGTTGAGGTCTACCTATGATGCCAATTACAGGCCTCCTTCATCTTTTTAAGTGGGAGAACTTGCACAATTGGTGGCTGACTAAATACTTTTTTGCCCCACTGTAAGGTTAATGTCTTCCTTGCCTCACTCAGGTGATAGTGCTTGGGCCTGGCAAGGCCTGAGCATGGCATCCAGGGGGAAGATGGTACTGTCCTCAAATGGAAAAAGATGTCAGTGGAACCTGAGGAAGGCATGTGGGTGGTGTGGTTATTCTTAAAAGAGAACCCGTCACTTTGCCCTGAATGGAGATTTCCCTTCACTACCATGGTGTGGTTATTTTTAAAAGAGAACCCGTCACTTTGCCCTGAATGGAGATTTCCCTTCACTACCAGTTCCAGAGACACACCAGAAAGTGAGAGGAAATCTTCCAAATTAATGGGAAATTTCATCTTAGACAGTTGTCTAAGATGGCACAGATGTACCCATTAGAAGAGTTCTTCTATATTCCTGCTCCAGTGACAACTGCAAAATTTTGGATTTCACTTCATTTTCTGTCCCTTTGTCAGTGGTGATACTAAATTCTTGGTGGGTTTTTTTTTCTTTCTTAAAATGACAAAAATGTTATAGTGGTTTTGCACAGAGCAGCCCGGATCCTTCTTTTCTCTGGTCCCCAGTTGGCATTCCTGGCCCCTCCATCCTATTGGGTGCCCCCACAGCAAGCAGGTTGCTATGGTGACACCCAAGACGCGCTCCTGAGCCGTTGCTTTGCATGTCCATTTACAACACAGAGCCGCGGCTCGGCCCCACCCCCTCCCTTATCTGATTAACATGCTGGTTGTAATTGACAGCAGTGGGAATCAATGGCTCCTGCTGCTGTCTCAGGCAGGAGTGAGAGTCCCCAGAGAACCGAGACTTTGCTGGATCGAGAGAGGGCTCAGGTAAGTGTTCTGCTACATACAGAATGTTTTTTTACCTTCCTGCATAGAATGTATAAAGTTAAAAAACATTGAGCCTTTAGAACTACTTTAAAACAGGGATTCTAACCCTTCCACATTCTTAACTAAAAACTAAAGTCTTTAGATTTACTTTTTCTGCTTGGAGGGTGGAACAGAGGACCTAGGATGAGCCATGGCTAGAAATAAGTTTTTACTTTTTTTCGTGATGTCTTTTAAGCAGCGAGTGAGACTTCCCTCTTTGTTGATTTAGCATTATAAATGTTCATTATTTGTTACTCATGAAGAAGATAAACTTCCTGCTTTGTCGTCCCCAAACTTAGAGAAAAGGGCTTAGAGGTAATTTCAGACAATTTCTTGTGAACCTTGCTTCTGAGTCATATGTCCTTTTGTATGGTTCCAGATTTGACACTGCGTTTGCCTAATACATAAGTCAGGCACATTGAAGGAGATGTGCAGGCTAGTACACCACTGTATTAAAGGATCTGTATTTTCTCTAGGCAACAGTCTGTGTTGTAATTCAGCAGCTGCTCTAAGTAATTACATTCTTTTTTATTAAAGATCCGAGTTTAATGAAGGGAAAGACATCTGTAATAAAATAATCAGATGAGGTAGAATCCAGGCACATCATCGTATTTTCTTTACTAATGGCGTTTACCGTACAAGGAATGTGCAAACCAGTGAATATGTGGTAATTGGTTAATTATCCTGAAGCCGACATTAAAGCTCAACATACAGGTGTAAAATAGTCAATTCAATAGAACCAAGATTCAAGAAATTGGTTCTCCTTTGTGATTTGAGGAATGTACAACTTCTTCCATGGTTTTAACCTTATTAGCTTTGTTAAGCCACACACTAATTGGAGGGGAACAGTATGTTTCCAATATAAAAGAATGCAGGCTTTAGCTGCCTTCAGAAGATATATTGTGTTTTAAATCATTATTTTTTTTTACACAAATAATGGCCATTAATATCTACTTCAATACCAGAAGAGTAATTTGTCTTTTGACCACAGGTTTGGGAACTAAGTGACATAGACAAGGATGGACATTTGGACAGGGATGAGTTTGCAGTGGTAAGTGTGATATTACTGCACGTACTAAACAGATCAGCACACTTTTTTTTTTTCTAAAGACAAACACCAATGTATACAGTTTTCAGTAAGTGGCATTGCAATGTGGTGCAAAAAAAAAAAAAAATCTTGGCCATATTCTTTATAAATATATTAAAATTGTCTTGTAAGGAGATGAATAACTTGTTCTGAAGGAGAGCTCACAATCAGGAAGAGTTCTATGTGCGTAATGCAGATCTTTTAACAGAGAGACAGTGAGTTGCAGTCTGATGGATGTGGATCACGGGGCACAGAGTGAACACTTTTATATATGAAGATTTCACCTAAAGATATCATAATAGAACACTCTGGAAATACAAGTGGATTTTATGAATTTGTGGAATATTAATTTATATTTAAATTATTGCACAAGTTGATTGTATGAGAACATGTGGGAGATTGGAGTTTATTTCATGTATATACAATTTTTGAACATGAATTTTCACATTTTATTTAGAGCAATAGGATAGTGTTTTAATTAGTGATCTAATTTTTTTTGAAGCACATATTATTAGTTTACTTCACAGTGCTGCAATCGGTTCCAATTTATTCTGTTTGAGATTATTGTGGAGAAATTTGTATAATACAGTTATACACCAATTAGCTATAACAGTATGACCAGCCACCATAACCCACTGAGACATGGACTCCACTAGACCTCTGAAAGTATGCTGTGGTATCTGGCACCAAACCTTCAGTGACAGATCCTTTAAGTCCTGTAAGTTGCATGGTGGGGATTCCATGGATCAGACTTGTTTTTTTCAGCACATCCCACAGATGTTCGATTGGATTGATATCTAGATAATTTGGAGGCCAAGTCTACACCTTCAAACTCATGTTCCTCAAACCATTCATGAATTCATCAGACCAGACCAACTTCTTCCATTGTTTCTGTGGTTTAGGTCTGATGCTCTTGTGCCCATTGTAGACGCTTTTGGTTGTGGACAAGGGTCAGCATAGACACCCTAACTGGTCGGTGTCTACACAGCCCAATGTTTAACCCCTTCATGCCGGTGCCTCCTGGCCCTTTAAGAGTTTCAGGAGGCGGGGCGGGGTTAAGGGTCATGTGACCGCCGTGACACGTCGTCACGGCGGTCACATGATCGGGAAAGGTCCCGATCGAAAGAGGATCGGGACCTTTCCGTGAGTACAGGACATGTGTGCTGGGAGCGCGCAGGGCGGGCGCACTCGGCACATATGTCCTTTTTTAATAGAACGCAAATATGCGGCCGCTCGGCGTCTAGGCCCAGACGCTGGGAGGCTGCACATTTGGTTTTGGCTGGCGTGAAGAGGTTAATATGTGACAAACTGCAATGCACTGTGTTCGGACACCTTTCCATCATGAACTTTTTCAGAAATTTAAGTTACGGTAGCTCTTGTGTTGGGTTGGACTACATGGGTCAGCCTTCGCTCCCCATGTGCATCAGTGAGCTTTGGCTGTCCATGACCATGGTTTGCCGGTTTTCCTTCTTTGGACCACTTTTAATAGGTCCTGACCACTGCAGACCAGGAACATTCAACAAGAGCTGCGGTTTTAGAGATACCCTGACACAGCCATCTGGCCATTACAATTTAGCCATTGTCCAAGTCGATCAAATTCGTTGGCCCTGTCCACTCCTTTGTCCGAGTTTGCCCTCAGCAAGTCACGTACTGAGGGAGCACCTGGTTCAACAACTTTTCTTTGCCATGCAGAGATGACCCAGAGTTAAAGGATTGAACAAATCCTCCTACATAAGTTGTAGCTGTCTATCTGCAGTCTTCTCTACCTCAGTTCAAAGTCCAGAATTAAGAATGCCTGAGTGGTCAGAAAAAAGGGGGCAGAAAGATGAAATCACTCTGCAGAGCTCAGTGAGGAGAGTTCTGAGAGCTGATTGGAGGGAAAAGGCACCCCCCTTCACACAGGAACAGAGTTGAGGCTGTCATTCACAAGCTCTGTGCTGGAGATCCCTCCCCATCCCCTTTTTTTTTTTCATGGTGTCAGGAAAACATGTCAGAAGAACTCATATAGATAGCAAAGGAATGAGACAGCAGACAAAAATGAAAGTTAGAGCTCTGTACTGAGACAAATACGCACTAAACAGGGATATGCTTTGTACATATTTCATGTCTGAGGTTTACAACCACTTTAATTCATGCATACATGCTGCAAGTTAATTGTTCCAGGCACCAAGAAATGCCTGAAATGTACACTAAGCTGTTTGCAAGCATGCAGATAAGAATGGATTATTTCATAAGACACATAGTATGTCTTATCTACAACAAAACATCTGCCTCCCCACTTACTCCTGTGGTAAAGTTCCTCTTTAACTGACATCTACAGGTAACCCTCTCTGAGAAAATCATAGATGTTGCCATTGCTGATGTGATCTATCAGATTGCATGGCTATTGTGCTGACCTGCTGTCCCTTACTTGAGATAAAAATGCAAAGTGTGGAAGTCAGAATAAAATCAAAACCTTGCTCTGGTTTAGTCACTTAAACTATTTAGAAAGTTTCTGTCACATGCCCATTCATGGCAGAGTGACAGTGTCAGCTGATGCCCCACAAACTCCCCCACCTCACAAGCTTGGAAACATACCAGTTTACACCTTCTTGCTGCCTCCTCCTCACTGCAGGAGTCTACCTTGAGTAAGTTCCATTGTTGGAGCTTACCCAAGTGGATGATGTTATTGCCACTACATCTCAGTTTTCAGGCCTAGTTATTGGCCACTCAAGCCTGACCACTGTCACTTGGGAGAATTCATGTGCTCACCAGCCCCCCCATACTCAGAAGTCCTGCTTTGCTACAGCAGTGGAACAGAGAGGCAGAAAGAATATATCTTCCTGGGGGGGGGGGGGGGGAGAATCTGATATCTCTGTGTTTGCTTTCCCTCTTCACAAGGGTTGAGTTAATTTTACATACTGTATGGGGTGCAGAGCAATCTGTATATAGTTTCTGAGTATTATCCATGTATTTTGTAGGCAATGCATCTTGTATACCGAGCGCTGGAGAAAGAACCTGTTCCATCTGTCCTACCACAATCCTTGATACCCCCATCCAAGAGGAAGAAAACACCCACATTTCCAGGAGCTGTCCCTGTGCTTCCTGCTAGTCCCCCACCAAAGGACAGTTTGCGTTCAACTCCATCTCATGGCAGTATGAGCAGTTTAAACAGTGCTGGGAGCTTGTCACCAAAACACTCCACAAAGTCTAACCAGGTACAGATAAAAAAATGTTTTTACTGTTGTTTTGCTACAACAGCAGATTGCGAAGGCATATCTCATTAATGTTTTTTTGTTTGTTTTTTTTTACTTTCAAGCCTGCTTTGAATTGGGTAGTACCTCTCACAGAAAAGATGCGCTATGATGACATATTCATTCAGACTGACTTGGACATGGATGGCTATGTTAGCGGGCTGGAAGTAAAGGATATATTCATGCAGTCTGGACTCCCACAAAATATTTTGGCTCACATATGGTGAGATAAGTGTAAAGACCACTTGCAAATTTTTTTGTGTATTGAATGAAAGCAAGTCATAGAATGTTGTCTTTGTTGGGCTTCTTTCTGCTTGCACTGTGTAAACAATTTCATAGAAATGTTGCTGAGGATGCTATGCAGATTAAATTTGGCAATTGATTCTTACCCAGGTATTTGTTAAAATGTAGTTAATTTTAAAATTTCCAGTGCAGCCCTCTCCTTGTAGAATGAAAAGTTGATTATTAAAAAAATCATCTAAGTTGCCTTGACCAGGTGCCACATGTCCAAAACTATTCAGATGAAACAATTTTGCACATGATATATGGCACTTTTTAGGTACCAAACATACAAATAGGAATAATTAAAAAAGCATTTTCATTGCTACAAAATCTTAAAATCACATAAGCGCTTATAAAATTAATTCATTGTCATAGGTTCAACCTTCATATCAGAATATTAACATTAAACCTCCTTAAATGACCTCAACCCAATGGCTGTTTGTTTTGTTCATGTTTACATAGGAAGCTTTGCTTACCGCATATATCAATACACAATGGCAAGTGTATTCCTTTAGTAAAGATGTCGACTCTTGCAGTGGTGTGAGCATAACCCAACGCATTTCTCAGATTCAAAAGATCTACTTCATCAGGGAATAAAATAGGTATACTGTGTATATCGCTTACACAATTGTTCACTTAAAGAGTTATGCTGTGCACCAAAAGCAAACCTCCTAAAAGAGATTGCAGGTGTCAAAAGAGGTTTCCCAAACCACCAGAGCTACCATAGGGCTTGAACAATCTAAATTGTATATCAAAATATGTCTGGTAGCTCACTAGGACCAGGCAATACATATTAGTTCCAGACAGACACAAACATCAGGACAGCAATGTAGGTGCCCAGACTGGTAGTGAATAGTCCAAGTAGATGGCAAATTCCCTCAAAGACAGGAAATACAGTTAGGCCTCCTTTAGCCATGAACTGTCCCCCTGCCTTTTAGGGGATTTGCTCCCTGTCTGGTTGCTATCTTTTTTTTTTTTTTTTTTTTTTAAATCAGGTCTTTTTTTAATTGAAGTTTGGATCCATGTACGTACAAAGTTATACAATCCCAACCTCCATCAGGGGATAGCTTTAGTAATAATTTTCAACAATGCAGTACATATGGACTATATATCAAAGCATACAGAAGACATAAGTGCAGATCCCAAACCACAATGTTTTCCATGTTTTTTTAGAAAAATAAAAAATTATGTAAGAATACAAAAGACCAAAAAAAAAAGCAAAAATACAAAACCAGAACAGTCAAAACGAACCATTCTTCCACCAAACTAAACCTGGAGAACCAAGCTGCCTCAACCTATCCATGATTAAAACAGTAGATAAAAGCCCAATGTCCGCAAGAAATAAACATTTGGTACATACCTGTCTAGGAGCTGATGAGACACCAGCTATATCACAGCAAACCTGAAGAGACTCCTCCACTAATTACTCTGTCCCTGACTAGTTGGATTGGCGCTAATCCCGGTGTACCCAAACAAGCGTCCCGAATAGTTATGAATTTCCGGGCACATCCTCTATGTTGATAGATTAATTTCTCTCTGATTAGGGTATCATTAACAGCTTTAATCTATTGGGCATGGGAAGGGGGGGTAGGAGATGACCATTCCTGGGCTATGAGTTTCCGAGCAATAAACAGCACTCGAAGGATGGCAATATAGGTATGGGGTACATATAGCTCCTTGTCTATAGTTCCCAGCAGACAAATCTTAGAATCCAGTTGAAGATTAAGGATCCAAATGCTATTGATCATCATTATAATGTAGGTCCAGTATCTTACCAATTTAGGGCATCTCCATAACATATAAATAAGCGTGCCATTATTAATTTCACACCTTGGACAGAGGGGGGCATCCCTCCTATTCAAGTCATACAATCTTTGAGGAGTGTGGTAAGTACAGTGAATGATAAAAAGCTGGGTAAGCTTCTGGGTTGGAGATAGAGAGACTTTAATTACATTTTCTAGGATTGTGGACTGTTCCTCATCTGGGATAGTGTCTAAATCAACCGACCATTGTGCCCTACAATTGAGGGACATCGCCTTAGAGACACTGTACACAAGGGATTGATACTACAAGGATATTTGACCCTTTCTAGAGGTTGAGAACATAGTTCGATTAAGTACCACCAGCTCGACAACCATGTAGAGATTTTAGATTGTGCAGATATAGCATGTCTAAGCTGCAGGTACTGAAAAACAAAAGAGTTTAGGTAAGTCATATTCGAGCTGTAAGGTTCAAAAGTCTTTCAGCAGTTGACCATGATACAGTTATGGTATATATCTGATTCCCAACACCATCCAGCCTGCAAAACCCTGCAACTTCTGCAACTCACAGTAGTTAGTAAGATGCGAGTGAATGAGGTATAGCCAGAATAATTCAAATATTTAGCTTAAGACCAAATTTTATCAATCAGTACTAGGGTAGGGTATTGAGACAAAGCTCCAAACTCACCCGCCTTGAGAAATTCTATCAAATTATCGTTGGAGAGAACACCCACTAGGAGCAGCTTAATGGTGTCAGCAATGCCACTGTTTTGTCAGGCAGTGAGGTGTTGAAGCTGCACAGCCATATAATAATAGAATGGATTAGAAACAGTCAACCTCCCAACCTCCCTAGATTCCTGTAGAGTTTCTAATTTTATACGAGGGGATCGCTTTTTCCAAATCAAAGAGCGAAACACAGTATCAAATTGCTTGAAAACATACATGGGAATTCAAATCGGTGCATTATGCGGGGCATATAGCAGCTGACGGGCCCAGATCATTTTTATTAAGTTACACCTGCCAACCACCGAGAGCGGCAATTTGTTCCAACTAACTTTTTTCTGTCTGAATTTAAGAAGTAGAAGGTGGAGGTTTAGCTGGACATATTTAGACAGGGTAGGATGTACATGTATGCCCAAATAACGGAAAGAATCTACCACCTGAATTTGGGATGCAACCTGCGGTAGGGTGGTTGGCATCAGGTCCAAGGGTAGCAAGGTGGATTTATCCCAATTAATCCTAAAACCAGAAAAGGATCCAAATGTATCGATAAGGGTCATCAGTCTTGTAAGGGAAAGGGACGTATTGCCCAGGAACAATAGGGCATCATCGACATATAAAGCCAGTTTTTCTTCAACACCAGCTCGTTTAAAACCTTCCATATTCTGATCCCCCTGATAGCCACTGCCAATGATTCTACTGCTAGAGCAAAGAGCAAGGGTGACAGTGGACATCCCTGCCCCGTACTTCTATGCAACGTAAAGGATGGGGATAGGGCATTGTTTACCCGTATTTGAGCTGCAGGAGCCTTATAAAGCAATTGAAGCCAAGAAAAAAAAGTCAGTCCCCAAGTTGAACTTGCCGAGAACCTGCCATAAGTATTGCCATTCCACACTTTCAAACGCCTTTGCAGCATTGAATCTGGTTGCAATCTGATTTAACTTTTGTAGTTCATTTATTTTATATTTTACTTTGATAAGCATTTATATATTCCCTTATGGGATTTTAAGATTTTGTGGCTTTAAATTGGCATTTTACACTACCTATTTGTATATTTGGAACCAAAAAAATCTGTATATCATGTGCTTGAATCTTTCAGGTTCCAACTACTATTTACCACTGACACGTGTGCTTACAATGGTTACATTGTTTATGTTTAAACTTTTTTCCCAAAAGGAAAAAACAAAAACTGTTGCTGTAACTGCTTAACAGATGTTAGCTGGAGTTTAGCTATAATTTGTTAGTCGAGTCCTAGACTAGATCTGTCTAGCATCTAGATGTTCAAGTCTTATGCTAACCGCAATTCCAGAATTCCAAATCATGGCAAAACATGTAATGTGAGTTTGTGTGCCATTATTCTAAATGGCATCCCAAAAGTGGTGCATCACAATCGTGGCAAAATGCACATTTAAAAATCGCACTAGGCTTCTAGCCCAAAAAAGCAGCAGGTGCTTCCTTTGGGCCACAAATGCACATATGGCAGCCCATTGAAGTGAATAGGCTGCCCTACGAGCAACGTGTGTAAATCTGTTTTTTTTTTTTGTTTTTTGTTTTTTATTAAATCGCAAGTGGGAACACTCGTTCCTGCAACAGCATATCTGAACAGGCCCTTGCTGGCTGGACCACCAGGTGAAAATTAAGGAAAAAATTATTAAAAGAGAAAACTAATGCGACCATCACATTTTAAGGATTTGTAAACATCCATATATTACATTTTTGTACTTGGGTTGAATACTGCTTTAATTGAAAAGCATAACTGGTATTTTACCTGACTTTTTTAGAAAGCAGTGTAATGAATATTCATAATGTGTGAGAATCAGTTACTTATACAGTAGCAGCCAATAAATGTTTATGAATTCTTATTAGCTTCTATAAGTTACTGAGCTTCTCAGATGATATTATTTCAATATTCCTCTAAGTTTATTAAATCCCTTTGTCAGCACTTGCTTCTGTGTCATATGTATTTATTGAGCTTCAATTAATTTTTTGAAATGTGTATAAACCTTCTAGTTTTAGTAGATAATCTGTGTTTAAAGACTTAATATGTCATCTGTTGCAGGGCTTTGGCTGACACAAGGCAGATGGGGAAGTTAAACAAAGACCAATTTGCACTGGCAATGTACCTTATACAGCAGAAAGTCAGCAAAGGAATTGATCCACCTCAAGTCTTGACTCCGGACATGATTCCGCCAGCAGAAAGGAGCACTCCCATACAGGTAAACGTACAGTGCTTGTTGTGTGGAATGCATCACCTATGCTTCTTTCTGTATTGATACAAAAGTAAAAATTGGCTGACCTGCATTTCATCGTATTGGTAAAATAATGCTCTCGCTGCTTGGATATCAAATCATAAGTAGCAAATGTTTATAGATAATTAATGGAGGGGTTTTTCTGTTTACAGAATACATCTTTAGGTTGCACCACTGCCACACCTCAAGCTGAGGAACCAAACTGCCAGTGCACCTAAAAATGTACAGTGTGTGCCTAATATTTTTGAGCCTTTTGATTGGGAATGTGCATAAAAAAAACTATTAATTGGGTGAGGGCCAACTGCCTTCTTTGCTTTCCCAGTAGTATACATACCCCACTCTGCTAAACTTTCTCCACTGGTCGCAGCCTGCCCCAGTAGTTGTGCACCTTTCTTTAATCTGAGTTGGAGTATTGCAATGTACTACACATGTACAGCTTTTCTCCATAATCCCCAATGAAGAATTTGACTATTTGTAAGTCTGCACATCCCGTATACACCACAGCACATTGGCTCAGTGAAGAATACTATAGAACTGCTATGACTGAATGAAGAAAATAATGATTGATTTGAGGTTAGTAATGTGGGGCGTGCAAGTTGAGCCGCAACTAAAATAAGTCTTAGGTTCCATGCACTCTGTAAGCTCATAATAGTGTTTTTTGTGGTAGCTTTTAGCTTCCATACTGAAATAATATGCATGGGCACATAGGATAACACTATTTGCTTCCAGCAGTTGTTGGTGGTGGAGAGTATCTGAGAAATCATATTCACCACTGTATGCAAAAGTTGTGAATATATATTATCATGTCTTTTTCAGGGGCCAGTAGACATGCATATCTCTCTACCGTTGCCTTATGGATGATGGGGCAAAGTATTTCGGTGTTGAATTTATCAGGTTATAAATGATGGAGGGGGGCTTCTCCATCATTTACACTCACTTTCCAACAGTGTAAGGGGCCTAGCAAAGGATTTGCAGGTGGCAAAGTACAGATAAATTAAGATAATTGCGCTGCCCTCCAGAACCCTCAGGAACTGGCTGAAAGTCATATAGTGTAAGGTCAAATTTAGATGGCAGGTTGCCGTCTAGAGTAAACCATCTGGTTGAGCGAGCCTTAGTGGTTTGTGGCCCCTTAGAATCTGATGAAATGTTTGGTTTACAGACTTAAGAATGAGAATGGAATGTGTACAGACAACACTTGTGACAAATATAGTGTATGCAGTCGGATATTCGTTTTTTAAAAGTTGCACTGTCCGACCCACAAGAAGTGGCCTGTGTGCCACTGACTGAGATCTTTCTGAATCTTGAGCAGGAGAGGAGAGTTAAGTAGATCAAGTTTGGAAGAGGTCCCCTGGGCTATTTATACCCAAATATTTAATAGCTGAATTTGAAGTTATCAGTAAGTGCTGTTAGAGGTATGTAAATCTACAGATTGTTGTTAATTGATTTGGACGTTATAGACCTAAAAAGTGAAAATTTGACTATGAGGTTGTAGAAGTGAATGGCTAGCAAGTATACAAGAATGGTCTGTTTCTTGATCTTCAGAACAGAAACAGGCACTTTTCCATAAAGTTTGCTGAAATCCTTGCAAAAGTACATATGTAGTTTATCTGGCAGAGGGTATATTTTTTTCCTCAACAAACGTTTTGAGATTATTAGTAACTGATATTACTAGTACAGTGGGGCAAAAAAGTATTTAGTCAGTCACCAATTGTGCAAGTTCTCCCACTTAAAAAGATGAGAGAGGCCTGTAATTGGCATCATAGGTAGACCTCAACTATGAGAGACAAAATGAGAAAAAATATCCAGACAATCACATTGGCTGATTTGGAAAGAATTTATTTGCTAATTATGGTGGAAAATAAGTATTTGGTCAATATCAAAAGTTCATCTCAGTACTTTGTTATATATCCTTTGTTGGCAATGACAGAGGTCAAACGTTTCCTGTAAGTCTTCACAAGGTTGGCACACACTGTTGCTGGTATGTTGGCCCATTCCTCCATGCAGATCTCCTCTAGAGCAGTGATGTTTTGGGGCTGTCGCTGGGCAACACGGACTTTCAACTCCCTCCAAAGGTTTTCTATGGCGTTGAGATCTGGAGACTGGCTAGGCCACTCCAGGACCTTGAAATGCTTCTTACGAAGCCACTCCTTCGTTGCCCGGGCGGTATGTTTGGGATCATTGTCATGTTGGAAGACCCAGCCACGTTTCATCTTCAGTGCCCTTGCTGATGGAAGGAGGTTTGCACTCAAAATCTCACGATACATGGCCCCATTCATTCTGTCCTGTACATGGATCAGTCGTCCTGGTCCCTTTGCGGAGAAACAGCCCCAAAGCATGATGTTGCCACCCCCATGCTTCACAGTAGGTATGGTGTTCTTTGGATGCAACTCAGCATTCTCTCTCCTCCAAACACGACGAGTTGTGTTTCTACCAAACAGTTCTATTTTGGTTTCATCTGACCATATGACATTCTCCCAATCCTCTTCTGGATCATCCAAATGCTCTCTAGCAAACTTCAGACGGGCCCGGACATGTACTGGCTTAAGCAGGGGGACACGTCTGGCACTGCAGGATCTGAGTCCCTGGCGGCATAGTGTGTTACTGATGGTAGCCTTTGTTACGTTGGTCCCAGCTCTCTGCAGGTCATTCGTTAGGTCCCCCCGTGTGGTCCTGGGATTTTTGCTCACCGTTCTTGTGATCATTTTGACCCCACGGGGTGAGATCTTGCGTGGAGCCCCAGATCGAGGGAGATTATCAGTGGTCTTGTATGTCTTCCATTTTCTAATTATTGCTCCCACAGTTGATTTGTTCACACCAAGCTGCTTGCCTATTGCAGATTCAGTCTTCCCAGCCTGGTGCAGGTCTACAATTTTGTTTCTGGTGTCCTTCGACAGCTCTTTGGTCTTCACCATAGTGGAGTTTGGAGTGTGACTGTTTGAGGTTGTGGACAGGTGTCTTTTATACTGATACCAAGTTCAAACAGGTGCCATTGATACAGGTAATGAGTGCAGGACAGAGGAGCCTCTTAAAGAAGAAGGTACAGGTCTGTGAGAGCCAGAAATCTTGCTTGTTTGTAGGTGACCAAATACTTATTTTCCACCATAATTTGCAAATAAATTCTTTCCAAATCAGCCAATGTGATTGTCTGGATTTTTTTTCTCATTTTGTCTCTCATAGTTGAGGTCTACCTATGATGCCAATTACAGGCCTCTCTCATCTATTTAAGTGGGAGAACTTGCACAATTGGTGGCTGACTAAATACTTTTTTGCCCCACTGTATATGGAGTCAAATTATTCCTTGTATATCAACTCTGACTGTTGTGTTGATAGTGCAGAGGGAAAAAAGACACTTGTATAGAAAACCATTATATGTAGGAAAAGATGAGAGAAACACTAGGAGACTGAAGGGCAAAAATTAGTAAGTGCAGAGACTTCGTTATGTAACTGAGGGTGAATTTTGCTGTGATGTACGGTACATGCTGCATCAGAAGCTCTGTTTAATCCCTCCCTAGAAAGTGAAAAAAACAGGTGCATGCAGTAACTTTCAAGAAGCTATTAGGTCCTTTTCTCACAGGGTGAATCCATTTTGCTCAGCAGGGGATTTGTTCGCTGATCTCCTGCTGAGCAGAGCAGAGTGGGTAGATAACAGATCCATGTCCGCTCCACTTATGCAGAGTAGACATGGACACAGCCCACTCTGCTCTATTGGGCAATAGGATGTAAACCGGCTGTCTTTTTTACAACTGACTGCCTTCCAATCTGGGCTGCCCAGACGGAAGGGAAACAAATCCCCATCCATTTGTTTTTGGTGGATCGGATTGGAGGTAGGCGGAAATAAACAGACACAAGTCTGTTTACATCTGCCACTCCATAGAGGCAAATGAAGGGTACGATCGAGACCGCCTGAAAAATTTAATAGGCAAACCCAATTGGACCATGTGAAAGGGTCCTTATGGGTATGACTAGGAATCACAATACTCAAAATGAAACCCATCTGGGGAGAGAACAAAAATGCTCTCTTGTAGTGGGGCCACCCCCTCACAGCAAGGGTCAAATGTTTGTTTGTGTCTAGGGGGCTGCAAAAGCAGTTTTACATACTGGATTCTCCAGTCCACAGTGGACATTTTCTCGGCGGCGTCCTGTCGAGTGCAGGGCTATGGGCTCTGCATTGGTCTTGATGATAGTGGAGGAGGAATTCTGACCTGCATAGGGGGAAGAGACTATGAGGACCATTCTTACAAGCCAGAGGGAACCTGTGGGAGTGGAGGATTTGGTAAATAAAAATGCTTATCTTAATCCTACAGTAAAAGACACAGGCAAAGTATTAAAAGACACTGGGTCATGGGCTAATACCATCAGGTGATTAACACTGGCATTCTTTTTGTGGACATGCCCACTGAGCACCTCCCCTGTAATCCTACCCCATTTTGTGAGTTCTAGTGTCCTAGGGTGTGATAGACCTCTTCTTCTCCACAGTGAAATTACTCTTAGTTTACTACTTTTTTCTTTTTCTTTATTAATTCTCAAATTTTTCAGTCAACTCCTCACTGCCTTCTAATACCACAAGTAGAAGCAGTGCCTCCTGAATCTGCGTTACCTTGAGAGCTGTACCTTGACCCCGCGTTATCAGGATGGCTTGTAATGTTGCTCTGCGCACTGGATCATGCATGGGCAATCGCATTGCCTGGACTTTATATATAGTCCATAGTCATGGACAGGTAGGGCAGGGACACACTGTATGCTTTTGACCGTGTTAAAGACTGGAGTGATATTTGAATTGTATTCACTAAAGTGTAAATGTTTCAAATTTGGTCGTAAAACTCAACAACTTTGAGCCTAGTTTCAGGTGTATGACCAGGTGTGACATCTTTTTACCACAGGTCACTCATTTTATTGCTACGTCCACCAAGAGCCCTCTATATGGTACTCAGGTGCTTTCTCCCACCCTTTTCGCCATGAGGATTCACTACAAGACAGTTTACACACAAATTGTTGCATTCTATTTCTGGATCTTCTTACCCTGTATTCCACACCCAGCTCCGTGAGTACCCCACAAAGGAATACCCTCACACCCAGCTTTCATGGAGACTAGGTGAAAGGGAGCAATTGCAAAAGCACGGGCAACCATTCGTCCTGCCAAAAGCCCACACAACACTCCATCTCAAAGTGACAATGCACCCCGTGCACTGGCGCAGGAGCCAATTTCTGCATCTGTTTCTAGCCCTATTCCAAGCATCCAACAAGTGGTCTATTTGACAAATGCAGAACTCTCTGCTTCTATGTTACAATTCCTCAGACAAAACTCCGCCTTAATACAGCATTTAAAAACATCACACCTCTTCTCATACTCATTTCTCTACCTGAGCAGGATCTTGATGTGCCAGCACTAGGTGAGGCAAACACAAAAGGGAATGAAGAGCACAACTGAGACAGTACTAGAGGAAGCTACAGAAGATTTTTCCCCTTTGGGTACAAAAAGACCTACAAATCTTTAAAAACATTCCCTATTCATGAACAGCTGAAATTTCTATCTATGATAATTGGATCATTCCAGATAGTACTTGGTTAAATGGTTGTAAATCAAACTCATGATAAAATAATTTCTCTGCACAGAAATGGATGCCTGTATTAGCTCTGTGATTGTTTTTAGGAAATCTCTCTTTGTTGTCTGGATATAGTCAGAGCCATTAGAGTCTACCTCAAAGCTTCAGTCAGACAGACTAATTCTCTATTTGTCCTGTCCTCAGGACCTTGCAAGGGACACCCTGCTTCCAAATCCACTACGGTGAGATAATTAAGAAATATAATCACTGGAGCTTAGTCTCATGGACAGATCTCCTCCTGTGCTTTTACGCACACAGTCCACCAGATTGGTGAGAGTTTCCAGGGCATTTCAGCGCCAGACCTCTGTAGCCCAGTTGTGTAAGGCCACCACCTGGTCCTCTATTCATACGTTCTACTAGGAAGATGTTCAGTTTTCTGCAGATGTAGCTTTTGGCTGCAAGGTTCTTGCAGTGACACTCTGAAGTTGGATGGTTGTTGCTGGGTGGGCCTGTTAGCATAGTTCTGTTTACCTAGATGTTGCCACCTTCTCATTCATTGCTTGGAGACATCCCCAGAACTATGAACAGTTTGTGTCCTGTACTGTATGATTAAGGAGATCAGAGATATTTTGACTTGCCTATAAATTTCATATCTTGAACTACAGTAAAGACACAGGCCACCCTCCCTTCCTTTTATTAGTTACTCTGCATTGCTTGCTACAAAACTGAGGACTCATGGAGTGGGCCAGGAACCCAGTGGGCATGCCTTAAAAGGCTTGCCAGCATCCAATCTCCTGAAGATTCAAGCCTTTATAACCCAGGGTCCAAGAATACTTTGCCTGAGTCCTATATTATACTCCGAGATATGGAATTTACAGGTAAGTCAAAATTTCTATTTTTGCTGTCTTCTAGACCTATATAAGTATTTAATCCTTTCATAGTGCGTACAGCCTCACTTGCAGTGGCAAGGGAGTTTTTTCCCTGAAGTTCAGCTTTAAAATATTATGAATAGATTAGAAATATAAACTATTTATGTAAAAAAAGTGTATATGTGTGTATATATACATACACAGTTGTGTTCAAAATAATAGCATTCCAACATCACTAATTAGATTAATCGTGGTATAAATTATATTTCTACTTGGCAAGTAATTTATTAGTAGCTGTAGTAGAGTAATAGAAAACCAACAGACAACAAACACATTGACTGGCCTAAAGAGAAATGGCACAACATTTTGAGGACTGATGAAAGCAAGATTGTTCTTTTTGGGTCTAGGGGCTGCAGACAGTTTGTCAGACAACTCCCAAACACTGAATTCAAGCCACAGTGCACTGTGAAGACAGTGAAGCATGGTTGCGCAAGCATCATGATATTGAGATGTTTCTCATACTGTGGTTTTGGGCTTATTTATTGCATACCAGGGATCATGGATCAGTTTGAATACATCAAAATACTGAAAAGGTAATGTTGCTTTATGCCAAAGAGGAAATTCACTTGAAATGGGTGTTTCAAGAAGATAACGACCCCAAATACACTTGTAAATGCGCAGCATCTTAGTTCAAGATTAATGTTATGGAGTGGCCATCCCAATCCCTGGACCTTAATCTAATACAAAACGTGTGAGGTGACATAAAAAATGCAGTTTCCGAGGTAAAACCAAGAAATGCAGAGGGATTGTGGAATGTAGTGCAATCATCCTGGGCTGGAATACCAGGTGCCAGAAGTTGGTCAACTCCATGCATCACAGATGAGAAGCAGTTCTCAGAAACAGTGGTTTTACAACTAAATATTCAGTGATTCATAGGAAAGCTAAACCTTTAAGTATTTTTCAGTTTATACAGTAAATGTTTAAGTTTGTAAAAAAAAAAATATGCTTGAAGTAGCCATCAGAAGATGGGTACACTGTAGTCATAAAGTGATGGACATGGTCAGCAACAATACTCAGGTAGGCCGTGGCGTTTAAACGATGCTCAATTGGTACTAGGGGGCTAAAAGTGTGCTAAGAAAATATCTTCCACACCATTACACCACCACCAGCCTGAACTGTTGATACAAGGCAGAATGAATCCATGCTTTCATGTTGTTTATGCCAAATTATAACCCTACCATCTGATTGTTCCAGCTGAAATCAAGACTCATCAGACCAGGCAACATTTTTCCAATCTTCTATTGTCCAGTTTTTATGAGCCTGTGCAAATTGCACTGTTTCCTGTTCTTAGCTGACAGGAATGGCACCCAGTTTGGGCTTCTGCTGCTGTAGTCCATCTGCTTCAAGGTTCGACATGTTGTGCGTTCAGAGATGATATTTTGCAGGGATGTTCAATTTATATCGCCTATGCTCAGGACATATAGTTCTGGGCCCCGGGCATGTAGTTTTTTCTACGCTTTATCCCTGCTACAAGCAAGCAGCAGGGCTCACAGCTCACTACTTTGGCAAACACCCCCCCACCTCTCCCGGGCTGCACTTGCCCTGCGGGCCGGGGATTGGTTCGGGTATAGGGGACCCAGAAGTGACGTTATGTCACTTTCGGGTCCACGCTGACAGATTTCCCGGCCATCGAGGCTGAGAAAGAATGTAATGCAGTGCGATGTGCACTGCATTACATCCAGTGGTGTACAGGGGAGACATCCAGGGTCTTTTAGACCCTGGATATCTCAAAGAGAACCTGTAACCAAAAATCATCACATGGGACTTTATCCCCTATGTGATAAAAAAAAAAAGTTAGTAAAAAGCCCCTTTTGTTTGTCCTAGACATTCTTAAAAGCACCTCAGATCTTAATACAGTTTTGGTTAAAATGTGTCATAAGGGACAAGCTGATTGGGACACCGATTTAATCCTTGGACAAGTATTTTTTTCAAAAATGTCCACATCCCTTGTATTCTGCATACCTTGGTTATAACGAGTGGTTATTTGAGTTACTGTTGCCTTTCTATCATCTCGAACTAGTCTGCCCATTCTCCTATGACATCAACAAGGCATTTTCGTCTACACAACTGCCGCTTGCTGGATATTTCCTTTTTTTTATGACCATTCTCTGTAAACCCTAGAGACAGTTGTGTGTAAAATCCCAGTAGATCAGCAGTTTTTGAAATACTCAGACCAGCCCATCTGGCACCAACAATCATGCTGCGTTCAAAGTCACTTAAATCCCCTTTCTTCCCATTCTGATGCTCGGTTTGAACTTCAGCAAATTGTCTCCACTACAGCTAGATGTCTAACTGTATTCAGTTGCTGCCATGTGATTGGCTAATTAGCAATTTGTATTTCCAAGCAATTGAACAGGTGCACCTAATAAAGTGGCCGTTGAGTGTGTATATATATATATATATATATATATATATATATATCAATCAATCTATCGCTCAGCATAAATGAGTACACCCCTACAGATTTGTCAGAAAACCTTTGCTTTCCTTTCAGAATCAACATTTTCTATTGGATACTTTATTACAAAATACTCCCACAAATGCGGACCATTGATTGCAAACAAGATTTGTTCATTTGCACACACAAAAAAGTATTTTTGCCTAACAAATTCATTCAAGACCATGTTACAAAAATGAATACACCCCAATGAAAGTCTTGGGAGCAGAGCTAAATTTTAAACATCAAAATCCTAATTAATAAGAATTCATCTACAGGTGAGTCTAATTACTCATTAAACAGGTGTCCAGCAGACAGTTGATTATAAAAGGACGTTACTTAAAGAAACCCCCTTCCCGTTTCATGCTGTCAGCAATGGCACCACATGGAAGAGAAATGTCACAAGGCCTGAGAAAGAAAGTAATTTATTTACACGAGAAAGGTGAAGGCTACAAGATGATCAGCAAAGCTTTACTTATCAGTATACTGTGGCAAAAGTGATACAAAAATTAAAGATGGAACTGCAACCATCTCACAGAGATGTCCAAGCCGTCCACAGGTCTTGCATGGGTGTCGTCCATGAAGGAAGATTCTCCTAAAGCCCATGCACAAAAAAGCCCAAATAGAATTTGCCAGAGCCCATTCTGAAAAAGACGACTACTGGGACTCTGTACTCTGGAGTGATGAGACCAAGATGAATGTTTTTGGAACTGATGGCTTCAAAACTGTATGGTGTCGCAAAGGTGAAGAGTACAAAGAAAAATTCATGGGGTCTTCAGTGAAATATGGTGGTGGCAGTATCCTTCTGTGGGGCTGCATAAGTGCTGCTGGTGTCGGGGAGTTGCATTTCATTGATGGCGTAATGAATTCACAGATTTACTGCTCTATATTGAAAGAGAAGATGCTACCATCACATCTGCCCTTGGTCAGCTTGCACTTTTCCAACATGACAATGATCTAAAACACAAATCTAAGGCCACTGTTGCATTTCTGAAGAACAGGGTGAAAATTATTCAGTGACCAAGTATGTCTCCTGATCTGAACCCAATCAAACACCTATGTGGAATTCTGGAGAGACAAGTTGGGCATCACATCAGTGTTACAATATGATTCCAGCTTGTTCATTCCACGCCTAGAAGACTTGGTGCTGTCCTTACAAATCATGGAGGTCGTACAAAATACTAGATGTAGTAGTTTTTGATGTGGGCGTTTTCATTTTTGCATGAATTAATTTGAGTACAACTGAAGATTTTATAATCTAAGTTATATTATTAACTTTCCTTTCATGTAATGAGCTAAACAAATGTTCTATGAAACTCAGTTTTGTCAAATAATATTTATTGTCAAAAAATAGATATTCCTTAAAATCTTACCTTTCAAAAGAGGTGTACTCATTTATGCTGAGCAGTGTGTTTGCGTGTCTGTGTGTGTCTGTATGTGTGTGTGTTTTTATATGTACAGTAATACCTCGGTTTCCGAATTTAATTCGTTCTGCAGGACTTTTCGTATAGCGAAAAATTTGTAAACCAAAACGACGTTTTCCATAGGAATGCATTGAAAACCAATTAATCCATTCCGGAGATCAGAAAAAAGTAAACGCTACTAAAATTCCACATGAGTTATTTTATCAAGTCATGCGGTATTTTAGTAGTGACAGCCATGTGTTAATGTTTCAACTGTCAGCTGGGTCCCCCACTGACAGCTGAATGTAAAAGAATTGCTGGCAATTAAAAAAACAGCGTGGAGTCCCCCCTCCCATCCATACCAAGCCCTTCGGGTCTGGTATGGATTTTGAGGGAACTCCTATGCCAAAATGTACAAAAAGGTGGCGTGGGGGTCCCCCCAAAATCCATACCAGACCCTTATCCAAGCATGCAGCCCGGCAGGCAAGAAAAGGGGGGGGGGTGCGAGGGCGAGCGAGCACCCCCTCCTGAACCATACCAGGCCACATGCCCTCAACATGGGGGAGTGCTTTGGGGCAAGGCCCCCCCCAAAGCACTTTGTCCCCATGTTGATGGGGACAAGGGCCTCTTCCCCACAACCCTGGCTGGTGGTTGTGGGGGTCTGCGGGCAGAGGGCTTATCAGAATCTGGATGCCCCCAGATCCCGCACCCCCCCCCCCATGTGAATGAGTATGGGGTACATGGTACTGCTACTCATTCACAAAAAAAATGTAGTGTGAAAAAAGACAGGACAAGGTCTTTGAGAAGTCCGTTATTAAAAGAAAAATCTACAAGCATGTCCCCCGCAGTAGATCCAAAATCAATCACGATGCCCGCCATCACTGCCGCCGCCAACCTGAAAAAAAATTTTTTTTTAAAAAAGGCTCCGCCTCCGACGATGGCTTCCAGCATTCTGCCTGCTCCAGTGGTTTGACAGTTCTTAAATATGTAAGGGGCGGGGCCACCTGGGGACATCACTTTTTTTTTTTTTTTTTTTTTTTTATTCATATGTTGGGTCGGCGGCGGTGACGACGGGCACCGTGATTGACGTTGGATAATAAAGGACTTGTCAAAGACCGTGTCCTTTTCTTTTTTTCACACTACACTTTTTGTTTTTTGTGAATGAGTAGCAGTACCATGTACCCCATACTCATTCACCTGCTGGGCTGCATGCTGGCAAAGGGTATGTATAGATTTTGGGGGGGGACCCCCATGCTATTTTTTTTTTTTTTTTTTTTTTTTTTTTTAATTTTGGTGCGGGAGTTCCCCTCAAAATCCATACCAGACCCAAAGGGCTTGGTATGGATGGGATGCAGTTTTTTTTTTATTTATTATGGTACCAGTTTTTAAATGTAATTACTGCTTTTTTTTTTCTTCACTACAGGTGAAACTCAAAAAATTAGAATATCGTGCAAAAGTTAACTTATTTCAGTAATGAAATTTAAAAGGTGAAACTAATATGAGACTCAGTACATGCAAAGCAAGATAGTTCAAGCTGTGATTTGTCATAATTGTGATGATTATGGCTTACAGCTCATGAAAACCCCAAATCCACAATCTCAGAAAATTAGAATATTGTGAAAAGGTGCAATATTCTAGGCTCAAAGTGTCCCACTTTAATCAGCTAATTAAGCCATAACACCTGCAAAGGGTTCCTGAGCCTTTAAATGGTCTCTCAGTCTGGTTCAGTAGGAATCACAATCATGGGAAAGACTGCTGACCTGACAGTTGTGCAGAAAACCATCATTGACACCCTCCATAAGGAGGGAAAGCCTCAAATGGTAATTGCAAAAGAAGTTGGATGTTCCCAAAGTGCTGTATCAAAGCACATTAATAGAAAATTATGTGGAAGGGAAAAGTGTGGAAGAAAAAGGTGCACAAGCAGCAGGGATGACCTCAGCCTGGAGAGGATTGTCAGGAAAAGGCCATTCAAATGTGTTGGGGACTTTCACACGAAATGGACTGAGGCTGGAGTCAGTGCATCAAGAGCCACCACACACAGACGGATCCTGGACATGGGCTTCAAATGTCGTATTCCTCTTGTCAAGCTGCTCCTGAACAACAAACAACATCAGAAGCGTCTTACCTGGGCTAAAGAAAAACAGACCTGGTCTGTTGCTCAGTGGTCCAAAGTCCTCTTTTCTGATGAGAGCAACTTTTACATCTCATTTGGAAACCAAGGACCCAGAGTATGAAGGAAGAATGGAGAGGCACACACTGCAAGATGCTTGAAGTCCAGTGTGAAGTTTCCACAGTCTGTATTAATTTTGGGAGCCATGTCATCTTGCTGGTGTTAGTCCACTGTGCTTCATTAAGTCCAGGGTCAACGCAGCCATCTACCAGGAGATTTTGGAGCATTTCATGCTTTCTTCCGCAGACGAGCTTTATGGGGAAGCTGACTTCATTTTCCAGCAGGACTTGGCACCTGCCCACACTGCCAAAAGCACCAAAACCTGGTTCAATGACCGTGGGATTACTGTGCTTGATTGGCCAGCAAACTCGCCTGACCTGAACCCCATAGAGAATCTATGGGGCATTGCCAAGAGAAAGATGAGACTGAACAATGCAGAAGAGCTGAAGGCTGCTATTGAAGTATGATAAATATAAATAAACAGCGCAAACATAGACTTTTAAATCAAATCAATATACAAAGTGCAAACATATATAAAAAATTATATTAATAGTGAAGTCCATCATGGTTAGTAGACAACAAAAATTCAGAAATCTCAAAAAAATATTTTGTGCAAAAAATTTTTTCAAATTCTTCTTCTAATGTAAAGAAAAAAACTTCCACCTTCCACCCGTGCAAACCAACATCAAATGCACTCACCAGATCTTAGGTCTTGAGAACGCCCGATGGGAGGGGCGAAACGCGTTGACGCATTTCCGGTTGTTACCCCGTACGTCTGACGTCACTTCCGGTGAGTGGAGCGCACGCTGAGCGGTGCGTTCCAGCGGCCATCTTTTGGGATCTGTGTATGTTTGGTCTCTGTGGAACTTCTGCTGTATCCTGGAGCTGTGATGTGAGATTCCATGGGAGGTTGTCTTACATTCATTGTCCATTTGGAAGAAGCTTGTCCTAATAAATATGCCTTTTTAAAGTGATTTAAATGTGAATGGCCTTAATCCTTGATTTTATTCATAAATGGTATTTTGCAATATTACACTATCTGAGATTTTACTCTCCCCGGTTGTATGGTGGAGCCTACACTGAAGGTGAGGATTCCTATAGAGTGGATACGAAAGAGGGTTTAGGATCCCATATAAGTTCCTAAAAGGCGTTTCATTCACCTAAATCTGGTGAGTGCATTTGATGTTGGTTTGCACGGGTGGAAGGTGGAAGTTTTTTTCTTTACATTAGAAGAAGAATTTGAAAAATTTTTTTGCACAAAATATTTTTTGGAGATTTCTGAACTTTTGTTGTCTACTAACCATGATGGACTTCACTATTAATATAATTTTTTATATATGTTTGCACTTTGTATATTGATTTGATTTAAAGGTCTATGTTTGCGCTGTTTATTTATATTTATCACATTTTGTGTTCACCACATTGCACAGCAGCAGGATAGATCCTGTAGTAGGGTGTTTAACTTGGCGCAGGAAGAATTTTTTAGTGCTATTGAAGTATCCTGTTCTTCCATAACACCTCAGCAGTGCCACAGGCTGATAGTTTCCATGCCACTCCGCATTGAGGCAGTAATTGCTGCGAAAGGGGCCCAAGCCAAGTACTGAGTACATATGCATGCTTATACTTTTCAGAGGTCTGATATTGTTCTATGTACAATCCTTGTTTTATTGATTGCATGTAATATTCTAATTTTCTGAGATTGTGGATTTGGGGTTTTCATTAGCTGTAAGCCATAATCATCACATTTATGACAAATCATGGCTTGAACTATCTCGCTTTGCATGTAATGAGTCTATCTCATATATTAGTTTCACCTTTTAAGTTGCATTACTGAAATAAATGATATTGTAATTTTTTTAGTTTCACCTGTATAGCTCAGAAATTCACCTGTCACTTTCCCCCCAGCTAAAAGACCGTTTTCTTTTAGTGTATTTCCCTGAGTTAAGAGAAACAAAGTTTTCTTTTAGTTTCTTAAAAGAAACAAAGTTTTCGCTAACTCTGGGGAAAGTGACTGCTAATTCTGTGAGCTATAGTGAAGAAAAAAAAAAGCTGTAAATTGCATTTAAAAATCAGCACTGACATACTTCGTATTGTGAAAAAAAATTCATAAACCGAGGCATTATTTTCAATACACACACTCTAAAATAAGTATTGAACACGTCACCATTTTTCTCAGTAAAAATATTTCTAAAGGTGCTATTGACAGGAAATTTTTACCAAATGTCGGTAACTACCCATGCAACCCATACATATGAAGAAACCAAAACAAATAAGTTCAGAAATTAAGTTATGTGTAATAAAATGGAATGATACAGAGAAAAAGTATTGAACACATAAAGGAAGGAAGGTGCAAAAAGGCATGGAAAGCCAAGACACCAGCTGAAATCTATCAGTAATTAGAAAGCAATCCTGCCCCTTATTAGTGCAGCTGGTCCTTCTCAACTGATGGCCTATAAATAGGTGTCTCATGATGGGTAAAAGCAAAGAGCTCTTTCAAGAACTTTGCAACCTTATTGTTGAAAAACATACTGATGGCATTGGTTACAGGAAGATTTTTAAACTTCTGAATGTTCCAGTGAGCACTGTTGAGTCCATAATCCATAATAAGTGGAAAGAACATAATTTCACCATAAACCAGCCACAAGCAGGTACTCCTCACAAGATTTCTGACAGAGGAGTGAAAAGAATTATCAGAAGAGTTGTCCGTGAGCCAAGGACCACTTGTAGAGAGCTTCAGAAAGACCTAGAATTAGCACGTAAAATTGTTTCAAAGAAATCTGTAAGTAATGCACTCAAACACCATGGTCTGTATGCATGCTCACCACGCAAGACTCCATTGCTGAAGAAAAAGCATGCTGAAGCTCATTCAAAGTTTGCTTCACAACATTTAGACAAGCTTTTGAAAAACTGAGAAAATTATAGTCTAATCAGATGAGACCAAAATTGAACTCTTTGGATGCCAAAACACAAATCATGTTTGGATGTCAAATGGCACTGCACATCACCCCAAAAACACCATACCAACAGTTAAGTTTGGAGGTGGGAACATCATGGTGTGGGTCTATTTTTCTTCATACGGTGCTGGCAAACTTCATGTCATTGAAGGAAGAATGAATGGAAAAATGTACCAAGACATACTTGATTAAAATCTGCTGTCATCTACCAGGATGATGAAGATGAAATGAGGGTGAACTTTCAGCAAGACAATGATCCCAAAACACAAAGCCATATAAACTCTTAATTGGTTTCAAAGAGAGAAAATAAAGCTACTAGAATGGCCCAGCCAATCACGTGACTTGAATCCAATAGAAAATCTATGGAAAGAACTAAAGATCAAAGTTCATAGAGGCCCATGAAACCTTCAAGATGTGAAGACTGTGTGGAAGAATGGGCCAAAATCACACCTGAGCAATGCAGGCGACTGGTTTCTTCATATAGGAGGT